>NW_005201165.1:11881-49624 GCF_000372725.1 Emiliania huxleyi CCMP1516 | reverse complement strand
CCTCCTACACCTCCTCCTCCTCCTCCTCCTCCTCTTCCTCCTCCTCCTCCTCCTCCTCCTCCTCCTCCTCCTCCTCCTCCTCCTCCTCCCCCGGAGTCGCCGCCTGAGATCTGGGGAGATATGGGGGAGATGTGGGGGAGATATGGGGAGATATGGGGAGATAGGGGGGGAGGAGCAGCCGCGCGGCGTCGCCGCCTGTGAGAGCGCGAGAGACGGCCCTTGATCGCCCTTACCCCATCGGAGGGGAGCAGTGGTGTCGGCCGCGGTGGTGCGGTGTGTGGCCTCGAGCAATCTTGGCCAATCTCGGCCAATCTCGGCCAATCTCGGCCAATCTCGAGCCGCCCTCGCCTGAGCCGCACACGTCACACTGCACACCCCCCTCCTCCTCCTCCTCCTCCTCGTCCCTCGACATGCAGCAGCCCGCCTACAACGAAGTTGAGGCGGCGACGCCGTGGCTGGCCGAGGGCGGCCGCCGCCACCAGCAGGACGGCGCGGGCCACGACGAGGTGTGGGTGCACTGACCGGTTCCAGTGTCCGGTACATGGGGCCTGGCTTGCGACTGAGGACGGACGGAGGACAGGCCTGCACTGTGTGACATGATTGCATGCACTCTTGCTGGGCGGGGGGGGTTTACAGGGCTTGTGCGCGCGGTTGTGGCCTCTCGGAGGGGAGCGCGGTCTCTGTAGCAGAGCCCGCCGTCGCTCTCCTCTAGTGATTGATTGTATCTTGATGTGTGTTGTTACCAGTCTTTTATTGAGCGGCCTGGGTCAAGCCGTAAAACTGACCCTAGGAGTAGCACTTCTCTCTCTCGCGTCGCCCCCCCCGTGTGCGCCTTGATCTCCTCGAGTTCCGGGCTCACACTGGGGGGGGCGATTTTGCGTTTGGACTCTTAGCACGTAGGCGATGCCAGCCGAGCGTGCGTCGCAGTCGCCAAGTCGCGCACAGGCGCGAGTGCGAGGCGCTGGCTGCGATGCTCTCTGCTAGCTCTCTGTCTGAGAGAGACTCTCATCTCACGCCGCCCGCGGTCCCAGCTTGCGTGTCTCGCCAGACCGGCGTGCAGCGAGGCGCGGGAGAGTTGGGGAATGGGGAGATCCCTGGAGCGACCTGCTTGTGCCGTTGCGCGCGCGCACTCCGCACACACGTGTCGGTGAGGGGTGGTTGTAGTTGTATTTTTATACGGGGTGTGGACCGTGAGTTGACCAGGGGTTGTGCGCCGGGCCCTCCTGCTCGGCTCCAGCCAGTAGACAAGTCTTGTCACTAACAGAGTAGAAGGATCTGACCTCGGGGCCGATGTGACCAAGCGCTGGTAGCGTGGTTTTACCTCACACCCATGGTCTCACAGTGTGCCGGCAGTCGCCGAGCAGTGTCGCTCACACAAGCCGCAGCACAAGTGACTGAGGGCCAGTGAGGGCGAGCCCATCGCTGTGAGCCTGTGACAGCTGTGGCAGCCGCACAGTAGGCTGTGTCAACTGTGCAGAGCGTGTGAGCAGCCGAGGAGCTGCTCTCCAGGCTTCTGACGCAAAGAGCTGCATGCCATCGAAGGCGCTGTCGAGGTTCGCCGAGCGCGGCGCAGGTTGGAGGACACCGTCACCGACGAGCGCGTTGGACTTTTCACTCCTCTGGCGACCCGTGATGCGTGAAAGAGGAGGGAACGGGATAGGGCGGGTGCGACTGCGAACACAAGACTTCCCCAAGAGAGTGCACACATCACACAGTCCCGGCTCACGCACACGGTACAAAGATACCACACGGCACACGCGACAACACACACACAGCATCATCTGCTCTCGGTCCTGGTGCGCGTAAGGACCCCCTCGCTCTCCGACCGCTGGTGGCGAGAGACGCTCCGTGGCGGCGCGCCGGCTTCCTCGCCGTGCCTGCGTGCGGCGTCGCCGCCCTGCAAGTAGGCCGTGAGGCCTGAGTTCACGGCCAAAGGCTGTGAAGAGACGCGGTCCGGACGCGCCGCCGCGGCGCGCTCGGTGCGCCTTTGCGGCGGTCTCGTACGCAGTGAAGGTGATGATGCACTGCGGGATGGTGCGCACAATGTTGAGGCGGTAGCCGTGCCACAGCCCTGCGACGCCGTCGGACTGGACCTAGGGAGGGTCCGAGAAGGCTCGCGGGAGGCCCCTCGCTGCCCCGGCGCGGCCACGCCGCCGGCGCCGTCTGGCGGATCGCGTCCAGCGTGCCGGCGTAGAGCTTGCCGCCCTTGTCGAACTGCAGGCGCGCGCGCACAACCTCGTGCGGGTACGTGAGCGTGGAGGCGACCTGTTCACACCGGGTCGCGGTTGCGGTGGACGTCTCCTGTTGGGCCGACGTAGCGCCAATGCCCGTGCTTGAGGGCGGCCTGGGAGGGCGCGCGTACACGGCGCCAGGCACCTCTGACTCCGTGAGTATTGACCTCTACAGCAGACCGGCGGAGACCGATCAGAGAGCGGCCCGCGGGGCGCGATTTGACTGGTGGCTACAGCAGCACCAAGGTGGTCATGGGTGCCAATTCCAGTGTCAAGAGGTAGGCTTCCCGCACCAGTGCAGAGTGCGGCTGTGCGTAGTGACGAGGGCTCCAACAGCAGACGGTCAGAAGACGAGACTACTGCAGCCGAGCCCTCCGTCGCCTCCCCCGGGTCTTTGCGTGCCGATGCTGGGCGGTTCCGGGCTGTACAGGGGAGGGGGATACTGGCCCACCATGGGGGAAATGGTGGCAACTGTCAGATTTCCATTTCAAGGCTCGAGGCCGAGCCGAAATTTCGAGGCCAGTGTCCAGGCTCCGGGCCGCCTCGAGGGGCAGCCGGTGCGGTGGAGTGGACGCTTCACCGCAGGACATATCGGGGATTTTTGTCGGGTGACGGCGGTCAGCCATGCACTGAGGAAGCTGGAGGAGAGCCGCTCGACGGCACCCGCCGCTCTGACGTGCACGCCCATCGCCTGCGCGGGGTCATCCCCTGAGCAGCCGTGGGCGGATCGAGCGCCATGGGGCCCACTGCAGGCGTCCTCCGCGGTCTGCATCTGGAGCAGGCCGCCGCGTGGGGGCCGCGGCAGCGCCAGCGGGCCGCAGGAGTGGGCCGGGCCAGCGGGGAGGAGCCCGACGAGCCCGAGCAGTAAGCCGACACCCACCATTTTTGCGAAGGTTTTGGGAATTCTCACACCGACGATCTTCACACCCCTGGTTGAGGTGTGAGCCTTGGCCTTCCCCTAAACGCACAACCCCGGGCTGGGCCTTCACAGACCTTGCTATTTAGAAGAAAATACCTCGCGCGGCGTATTACAGCGCGAGAGGAGAGAGAGGGGGCGAGGGCGCAGACTAGGGCGCAGACAGGCAGGGAATGCCTCTGTGCTCTGAACGCTGAAGTGGTAATGCAGGTAATGCATCTCTCTGCTCGGCTGCTCTTGCTAGTACTGAGTGTATTGTGAGTTTGGGTCTGTGTGTGTGTCGGCTCTCCAGCATGCCGTCATCTCCTGTCTTGCGTGTCCGCGTGTGAGTCCTCCCACACGCTGTGGTGTCCAGAGCAGTCCGAGCCTGGCTGTTCTTTTCACCTTCCAATCTCAATCCAATCAAGTAGAGTACTTTTGCTTGTGTGCTCACACCAGTCACCAGACCACTACTGCACTACAGTCTACAACAGCCTCGCAATTTTGCGGTCGCGTCGGTACCGTTGTTCGTAGAGCTTCAGGTAAAACTCTGGGCCAACACAAACCAAGCGGTATGTAAGTACAGAGTGGCCCGCGACGCGCCCGCGCGCCTCTCTCCAGGGATCTAGGGAGGGGGGATTCGCATGTCGTGAGGCCGCGAGGCTTTGGGCGGCCACAAAAAAGAAAAGCGAGCTAGATGCATCTCGAAATGTTCTCTCTGAAACTCTCTCCGCAAGAGCGGTGTAGGCGCGTCCACGCGGCGCAGCGGCTCTCCCGCGACCACAGCCCCTCCCGCAGCCGCAGCCGTACCCGTAGCCGCAGCCCCCCATCAGCCATCTCTTGCCGCTCTTCTATCGGGTTGTGATGAGGGGTGTGTGAGGGGACGGATTGAAGATCCCTCACAACAAGTAGATCGTGCAGGGCGCGGGGACACATGTCCCTAAATCCCATCTCGTCAGAGTTTGACCGATTTATTTATTTCTTTGAGCACTTGAGCACTGGATAGGGTCGGTTCCGCATGGTACGGGACCCCTCGATCGTCTCGCCCACCCTCACTGGTGTGTTCATTGGCGATTGGGGGGGGTCATAACAAACACGGTACAGGATCGAGGTGCACGCTGCCGAAGCAGTGTCGTCCCCCCTCTCCCCGACGGCGATGGCGGTGTGACCGATCGAGCTACAAGAGGTTTATTTATTTAGGACCAAAGGTTTCGTCGCCGCGATCCAACGTCGCGTTGGCACTGCCGAGAGAGGGTCGGATGATTTGGCGCCGCACGTCAATGGTGCCCACCTTCACCTGATGCATCGCAGGCGGGGCGGCATGCCGCGGCTCAACTTGAGAGGAGTTCATCTTGACGGCGGTCGCCGACGCTGCTCGAACGGCAGTTGTCGACCGCCGGCAGTTGACCCGGCAAGATGAAGTCCACTGCGCTCGCAAAAAATACCATCGGAACCGTCTTGCCAAGGCGCACATAGTCCTCAGTCTGGCAAAGGCCAGTTTCTTCATCCCGGGCCGCCATGAAATAAATGGCGACTGGCAGAGGCTTGTCAGAGCAACTGGACGAACAAAAATCGCTTCTCATCGCAAACCCCGTCAGCAGTCCTCCTCCAGGAATGTTCGTAAGAGCATACACTGAAAAAGAAACCCTTCGGGTCGCTCCTCATCGCAAACCCTGTCAGCAGAGTCCTCCTAAGGGAATGTACGTAAGAGCTAAATACACTGAAAAAGAAAGGCGAGCATGCAATCACGCCTCTTCGCCTTCTGGCTCTGTGTGTTGTTGGTCGCTGCTCACAGCCATCATCAACAGCTCAAACTGTAGACATCATGGTCGTCGGTGGCTGTGCCGAGGTTGGAAGCGAGCTACGCGAGTCGATGTCGCGCATCCACACGCGCTGCAACGCGCACCGCGAACAACTCGAGAATGCCATGAGCGCCGGTGCTTCGCGCTTCGAGATGAGCTTCACTCCTGCTGTCAAGCTGGGCGCGGTCGTCGCCAGCATCGATAGGCGCCACCACGACGTGCTGCAGATCAGCACCGACACCTTCATCGACCTTGAGCACGCCAGCATCGATAGGCGCCACCACGACGTGCTGCAGATCAGCACCGACACCTTCATCGACCTTGAGCACGCCAGCATCGATAGGCGCCACCACGACGTGCTGCAGATCAGCACCGACACCTTCATCGATCTTGAGCACGCCCTCACCGTCGGTCACACCAAGCCGTCCGACAACCATCTCCTGAACAACTTTGGCATCGGTCTGTACGTCTTCCAGGCCCGAAGAGCGAAACCGCCGAACGATTGCCCATTTCACGCCGCCTCTATGCTCTTGCCACGTGATGCCCTGAGCCTGATCTGGAGGTTTCCGTGTTTGTTTGTTTGATCCCCTGAGCCTGACGCCTCCTCCCCCGTCTCAGGCGGGCCTCGGCGAGAAGACGCAGGCCTTCAATCCTTCAACCACCCAGCCGCAAAACAGCTCTCTTCACGCCTCCTCCTGTGAGCAGGCCATCATCTACACGGTCAAGAAGCGCGGCGGCGAGGTGGCCGCGCAGGTCGCCCGCACCGGCTCGCTGCAAGACGAGTTCTGGTCGGCGCTCTCCAGCGACGGCCGCAGCAGCTCGGGGAGCGGCGCACGCTTCATCGCGCGCACGATCGCCGACGTCAAGGTCGAACTGAAGGACGGCGCCGCCAGCGACGTCCGCTTTGACTGGGGCAGGCCGGCCAACCGCAACGCGCGCGGCGCGATGCTCGAGACGTACTCGCCTTGGCGCGACGAGAGCAACAACCTCCGCGAGGACGGCATGCTCGCGCCGGTCAAGATGCTGCTCCGCCGCCTGGGCGACGAGGACGGTGCGTGGACAGCCGTGGCCTCTCTGCTCGCCCCCGCAGCATGCACGGCCTTGCACGCCCGCTGCTGCCGCCGCTGCTGCTAGGCCAGTGGACCCTCTTCGTCTACCACACCGCCGACTTCCAGGGCTCGTGCCCCGCCCTGCCCTACGAGCTCGGCGAGCGACCCTCCTCCTCCTCCGCCTCGCCCTCGCGCGGCCTCTTCGTGCGCGACAAGCACACCAACGAGCTGCTCGACGTCGTCGGCGAGCTGATGCAGATGCCTTGCACCCGGGGCTGCACAGCCCCTCTCCCTCTACACACCCTCTCCGCCTGCGCCCACAGGCGGGCTGCAGCACTCCTACATTGCCGCCGCCCCGCTGCGCGACGACGACGAGGAGGAGGAGGTCGAGGCGCGCATCGAGACGGCCTCCGACACGGCGGCACCATCTCCCCCGGGCACCCCCCCTGCCGGCGGCGGGGGCGACACCCTGCCCGCCTGGGCGCGCGCGGCGCCTCTCCCGGAGGTTCGTTCGCACCGCCCTCCCATCACAGCGCGAGCGCTATATGCAGGAGGCATGTCGGATCTCGCCTTCCCCAGGTGCTCGTCCAAGGGGCGAACGTAGACTGGGGAGGGCACCAGTGGGCCGCGCTGCTGCAGGAGCCCGACGCCGCGCCGGGCGACTTCGAGCCCGTCTACCTCCCCTCGGACGCGGGCTTTCCCGAGCCGGTCGCTTTTGCCCGCGTCTGCCCGCTGCCACGCAGCAGCATCGCCGGCGCCGGCGTCGACCCGGAAAAGCGCGCCGCGCCTGAGTAGTGGGGAACGCTGGCCGCGATGCGAGGCGGCGAGGCGTAAGGCCTTAGTGACCCGTGTCGACCCACTAGGTACCGTCACAACCAGCTGCACCTGCCCCTGCACAAGGCCGGCCTCGACGGGGCGTACTTCGTGCTCCACGGCACCAAGGTCATCAACGACCGGCCCGGCGCCGCCTTTGACGGCCAGGTCTTCGGTCAGAACTCAAAGGCGTTCAGCAACCTGATCGCGGGCTGCCAGTCCAAGGGCAACTGGCAGACCAAGATCGAGTACGGCAATTTCGCCGAGCACCTGCGCGCCGGCGACGACACGATCCAGCTGCCCGAGGCGATGAGCTTCAGCAAGTGGGCGAAGTGGAGCAAGATCCACGAGCTCTGGCCAAACCTCGGGCTAGGCGAGCGCACCGTCCCTCCTCCCAGCGCCGGACTCGCCCTCACGCCGCGTCTTCACGCCCCCGGCGACCGCGCGTGAGCGTGCGCAGGCCACCTCACCCTCTTCCTCCTCAACCCGCGCTGCTTCGCCCTCGACGGCTCAAAGACGCGACTCTCCCTGCCCGCCGAGGGGATGCCGCCGACCGTCTCGCTTGCGCACCTCGTCTCGGCGAGATGCATGCCCCCGACGGCGCACCCCGAGATGCCCCCCCCCCCCCCCTCATCCCACCCCTGCACCCGCGCACACCCTCAGGCGCTGCGGGTGCACGTGGTCTGCTGGTGCATCGCAAACACCGCCCCGCCGGAGCCGCCAGCGCCCAAGCTCTCCGCGGCGTCCAAGGCGCGCGCGATTGCGCAGCTCGCTCCGCACAACATCGACACTGCCGCCGCGTCGGCAAGCCAGGAGGCGACGCCCGGGGAGCCCGCCGCCCTCGCGACACAGCGGGCTTCCGGCGTTCGGGTGCAGCCGCCGAGCGACGAGGCAACGGGCGCTTCACGCGCTCCCATGCGAGAACAGGCGCGGCGCGTGGTGCAGCCCTCGGCACGGTTCGCCCCCGACACGTACCCGCACGCCGTCGAGGCCTTCCCGACCCCGACGCCGCCCAAGGCCAAGCGGCGCAAGCTGGGCGCGGTGGGCTATCTCCCGAGGAGACGAGTATTACCCCCGGCGTCACAATCCCGATCCCCCGCTGGCGCGTCGATCCACAGGCCGAGACCTTCAAGAAGGGCGCGCACAAGGTGGAGGAGGCGCGCGCGGCGGGCAACACCGCCGCCGAGCTCGCGGCGTGGCGCACCCTCGGCGAGCAGCTGAAGAAGGCCTTCGGCAGCCGCGGATAGCTTTTAGCCGTCGAGGGGGCACACGCGGCACTAGGCCGTCGCGTCCTGCTCCGCCTGGCAGGGACAAGACATTTACATCATACATGCACATGCACATGCACCGAATGGGTTCACGGGCTCGACAGCCTCGAGAGACAGCGCGCACGTCACCACAGATACCTGCGGCGCGCACGAGAGTCGCTCCAGAGAGTGAGAGTGAGAGACACAGTTGGTGCTCGCTGATGCATACCTCACGCATCTCACATGCATCGATGTACACCTCTCCTCTCTCTCGCGGACGGTGTTCGCTTTTACGATTTTTATTAGTCTCGTGTGCCGCGACATTGCGACTTTACGACAGTACTCTCACTCACTTATGGATCTATCACCGCCGCACCACTCGCCGCCTCGCCGCCCCCGCCCTCCGCGGCCCTCTCCTTCGCGCGCCTCCTCTTCCGCTGTTTCGACGTCTCCTTGCCCCTCCTCTTCCTCTTGCTGCCCCCCGCCTCCTCTCCCTCTCCACCCGCCCCGCCCGCCCGCCCCACACCCTCCGCCAGAGCAGCCTCAGCAGCCTCGCTCTCGTGCTGCGGCCGAGGCTGCCCCCTGGCGCGCCGCGCCGAGAGGCGGCACTGGAAGCGGCGGCTGAAGCCGCGCGCCGCCCACAGGTCGTCGAAAGCGGACCGATGGCTCGGCAGCGGTCGCTCGTGCGTCTTGTAGTGCGGCGGCCCAAACGCGGGCTGCCAGAGCGCCACGAGGGCGGGCTCGGAGACGGCGCGCCTCGCGACGCTCGCGCAGTATGCCTCGTCGTCCGAGGTGAGGGTGAGGGTACCTGCGCGAGGAGGCGGGAGGAGGCGAGGAGACGGATCGGGGGAGGTCCTCTGGGCCTCTTCGTCGAGGGCGGAGCGGCGAGCGGCATGCCTCCCGGCTGGAGGATGGCGTGAGCCGCCTCGAGGAAGGCGCGGTTCACGAGGTGCCGCTCGCTGCCCTCGGACTGCGGCGGCTGCGGGAAGTTGACATGCACCTCCGCCACGGAGCGAAGGGGCAGCCCGCCGCTCAGGATCCCGTGCGCGTCCCCGGCGAGCACCGCGAGGTTGCGCAGCCCGCGCATCGCCCCCTTGGCGCGGATGAGGCACGCGCGGTCGTGACGCAGCTCGAGCGCCGCCCAGTTGGCGGTCGCAGCGTCGGCCTCCGCCCGCAGCGCCACCCAGTCGCCGGTGCCGGCGCCCACCTCAACCTTGACAGCCCGCGACGCGTCCGGGAAGAGGGCGCTCCAAGACACCTTCGAGCACGAGGCGCCCGGGGTGGAGCCCAGATGCAGCCGAGCTGTGCAGCCGAGGCTCCCACACCCTACCTTCGCAGCCGCAGCTGCCACCGGAGGGAAGCGCGCCACCGCGGCGGTCGAGAAAGCCGCCGCCGCCGCCTCGCGCCCCTCGCTCTCCAAGAAGGCGCGCACGGCGGCGAGGCTGCCCTCGAGCATCGAAACCTCCTGCGCCGACCCTTCCCCGCCACCGCCGCTGCCACCGCCACCGCCGCTGCCGCCACCGCCGCTGCCACCGCCGCTGCTGCCACCTCCGCCTCCGCCGCCGCCACCTCCGCCGCCGCCGCCGCCGCCTCCGCCGCCGCCGCCACCGCCGCTGCTCTTGCCGCTGCCGCCGCCGCCCAAAGCCTTGAGCGCCTTGGCGCAGCGCTTGAACTTGCCGGTGAGCGCGAGCGCGATGCAGACGTCCGCCGCCGCCGCGTGGCTCAGCGATGCCAGACCTCCGGAGGCGTGGGCCTCGAGCGCCCGCCGCAGCCTCTTGGAATCGAACGCCGCCGCCGCCGCCCTCACCGCCGCGTCCCTGGTCGCGCGGTCGGGCTCCAGGCCGAGCCGCGCCGCCGTCTCGAGCAGCCGGTCGACGCCCGCGCCGTCGCCGACGTAGAGGCAGCCGCGCAGCATCGTGTTTACCGTCCGCAGGTTCGGCTGTGCGGCAGGGTCGGATAGCATCGCCTCGAAGTGCGACCACGCTGCGGAACAGTCCAGGGACGTATCAGATACGCATGTCAGCGGGCAGCGGAGGACAGCTTCTCTCGGAAGGTCTTCTCGGAAGGTTCACCGGATGGCATATCGAGGGCGTTGACTCGGCCCTTGATGACGGTGGTGTAGACCACCGCGCTGACGGGCACGCCGCTGCCCTGCATCTCGGAGAGGATCTGCCTGCATCGTTCGCCCGCGCTGTAGTCCGCGAGCCGCACGTACGCGTTGAGGAGGATCCCGTAGGTGTACTCGTTTGGCTTGAGCGGCGGCCGTAGTGCGCACAGCGCATCAAACGCCTTCTGGACCCGCTCGACCTCGCCGAAGCGTGCGTGCCGGGAGAGGAGCGAGTTGAAGAGCTTCACATTCCGTCTCTGTAGGGCCGCGGCGAGGTCGGCGTCGAAGCGGTTGGGCATATGTGTGTAGCAACGTCGTGCTCGCGCTCACGCACGAGCCGCTGCTAACTTGACCATAGGACGTATTTTCTTCACTCGTCCACATCTCTGTGCGAGAGAGGGTACACAGGAGACACAGACAGGTCTGGATATTCGCACTAAGTGCTCAATGGATGACGAGAGGCGCGAGCTCCAGAGGCCAGTCTTGTGGACTAGGCCACTCGCGCCCCTCCCGGCTATGCCGGTAGGAGCCGGGGCGGCGCTCGTATAGCAAGGCCCGTGGGGCACTCGCCACGAGGCTGCTCCCATATTGGCTCGGTGGGTCCACGTATGCTAGGCGGAGGCTGATACGTGGTTAGAGTGCCGCAGAGGTAGGGCTGGGAAGGCTCCTAGCGGCTCCCGATATCGTCGCGCAGTCCCTCGCGAATGCGTGCGCGCCTGTGTGTGCGGCGATCTGCTCCTGCTCAAGCCGGGGGGCGCTCGCTGCTCCCCGGACCCCCCGCGCCTGCGGCGGGCCCTTGTGCCGCTGCGCGGGGCCTTTTTGCGCGTCGGGGAGGAGGCGACCATCTAGGAGCGCCGCGGGTGTTTCTTTCTCGCTGGATGGCAGCGGCGCTGGATGGCGGCTAGCGGCGTCGAGCTTGGCGCTCTGCCCTCCGCCTACGAGGAGCTGGGCGAGAACTCGGCGCGCACTCCCTTCGACGACAACGCCGACCCCGCCGTCATAGCGCTCGAGCAGACGGTGGCCGACCTGCTGAACCGGCGCCGGCCGTGCCACCACTCGCCGGTGATCGTGGCGGTGCAGCTGCTGCTGCTCGGGTGCGCGGTGCTGCTCCTCGCGCTGCCGTTCGCACTCCTCGTCTGCCTCGTCCGCCTCCTCCCCTGGCTGCCGCTCCCGTCCTCGCTGCCGCACTCGGTGCAGACCGTGCTTCGAGGGTCGCGGTGGGAGGCGGCGGAGCGGGCGAGGCGGCGGTCGCGGCCGGTGGTGGCGCGGTGGGCTGCCGCAGCGACGCGGCGGCGGCCCGAGGGCCTCGAGCCGGACGACGGCGAAACGTCCGGGACGCCTCCGCTGCTTCCCGAGACTGAGACGGCCGGCTTGGACTGGGGGGAGCTGCACTGCGGCCTGTGGTGGGCGAGCGGCGGGTGGGACCCGGCGCAGCCGACGGTGGTGTACGTGCACGGCTGGGAGCCCGGCACGACCGCGCGCGGCTTCCGCGAGACCTTCAACTGGAGGCGGAACGTCAAGCAGCCCTCGCTCGGCGTCAAGGGCGAGAGGGTGCCCGACATCGACGCGGCGGAGCTGTGGGCGGCGCGCGGCTGGAACGTGGCGCTCTTCTACTGGAACCAGTTCGCGGACGACACGCTGCACGAGGCGGAGCGCAAGATCCACAGCGCAGAGGGCCAGCACGCGCTGCGCTGGCAGGCAACCTGACGCCGCACCTCGGCCGCGCCTCGGCCACATCTCGGCCGCGCCTCGGCCGCACCTCGGCCGCATCTTGGCCATACCTCGGTCGTCACCTCGTCCACAACCCGGCCATCTCGGCCTTCACCCCAGCCACACCCCGTCTCTAGGTGCGGCAGGCGGACGGCAAGACCGTGTCGCGGGACGCGGCCGACGGGACACCGTGCGCGATAGAGCCGAGAGGAGGGGAGATACGGCGGCGATGGAGTGACCAGAGGAGGTATGGCAGAGACCTGGGAAGCGAGATACACGGCAGAGGTCTGGGGACCAGAGGAGGCTGGGGCCGTGACGAGCCGCTGCTCCCCTGCTGCTGTGGGCAGGTGCGTGGCGGACCAGCTCGCCTCGGCGCTGCTGCCGCTGTGGCGAGCCGCGTACGGCGGAGGACCCTCCTCGTCCTCCTCGCCGGTGCGAGGCGGCGCAGGCGGTAGCGACGGCTCCGGGGGCGGCGGAGAGGCGGCGGCGGTGTCAGAGCTGGGTGCCGGCGCCGGAGGGGCGGCGCAGCGACAGGCCGCGGGCAGCGATCCGGATGGGTGGAGGGGCGGCGGCGGCGGCGGTATTGGCGGCGCAGGCGGCGCAGACGGCGCAGGCGGCGGGAGCTGCGGCGGCGGCGAGGGCGGAAGCGAGGGCGGCTGCGAGGGCGCTCCGAGGCGAGCGGTGCGGCAGTTGCGGCTGGTGGGCCACTCCTTGGGCGCGCAGCTCGTGCTCGAGGTCCAGCTGTGCACAGCGTCTCTTCACACCTCTGCCAGTGAACAGGCGCGCAGCTCGTGCTCGAGGCGGTGGGTCGGCTGGTCGAGCGGCAGCCGCCAAAGGGGCGGCGCCACCTCCACCTGGCCGAGGTGAGCATGCAGGAGGCGCCGCTGCGGATCGCTCTGCTCGACCCATTCTTCAGCCCCGGCGCCAAGCAGTACTTGCCTCGCCAGACCTCGCCCGCGGCCAGGGGCGTCGCAAACCTCTCCGCCGCCTTGCGTTCGCTGCCGCACTTGCCCGTCGAGCTGTACCGCGCCTCCATCCTGGGCGACCCTCCGCTCTGCGCCGCGCTGCTGCCGCACCTCGGCGACCCCACGCCGCAGCTGCACGAGCTCGCGGCCTTCGGCTACGTCGTCCCGCCGGGCGTCCACCCGCTCTCGCCCCGCGCGCGCCACATCGCCGCCGTCGGCCTCTACTTCCTGTCGATCGCGCACGAGGAGGACGCGCTCACGCCGTGGGAGGGGAGGATGCACCCGCGCGCGCACGACGGGCTCATCTGCGAGCGGATGGTCGCGCAGACCATCCGCTCGCAGTCGGCGCAGCGGGCGGCGCCGCAGCCGCTGCAGCCCGCCACGCCCGCTTCGCTGCTCGCCTTCCTCAGCCGCGCCGACCGGGACGGAAACCTCTCCGACGACCGCGGCTCGGTCGACTCGAAGACGGAGCTGCTCGAGAGGAAGGACTCGGTGCAGGAGTTTGACGACGCGCCGCACGACGCCGTCAAGCTCGACCTCGCCGGCTGCTTCGCCGACCCGTCGGTGCTCGATCCATCGCCGCCCGAGCATCGCGGACCGGGCGCCGTCGCCGGCGCGAGCGTGTCCGGCCTGGTCGTCGACGTGGTGTGAGAGCGGTGCACCTAGTCCTTAGAAGCTACACCTATAGAACATTTGATTGTCCAGTTCTCCTTAGGAGAGAGGAGTGTTGACTGTTGTGTGCGGAGTTTTTCTGACTACCAGGACGCTTTACAACTGAAAAAAATAGATATTCTTATCTTTTTGCCCCCCTCCGAGACTGGAGACACCCACACCCCAGGTATCAGACCAGGGGGACTGCCCCCCGCCCCCGCTTGCCCTGCCTGCGCAGGATAGCGTGCCCCAATTGGCGACACATAGCGGGGGACACTGCGCAAGGAGGGGGTGCGTCGCCTTTCTTTGTCCTCTCGAGGGAAATGTTCTCTCGGCGCCCATGGCCTTTTTGAGGTTTCGTACTAATGACGTCCTTCTTGGCACTTCGAGCGTGACGGTGTGTGCACGTATCAGTAGTGTTTAATTTCCCCCGGTATGCTATATAGGTCGCCCGCCGGCATCCCCTCTCACTACTTGAAGCGATCTCTTACTGGCTCCCTATCCGGAATCGGAAGGTCGCCAGTTCGAAACCTGCTTCGACCCTTATACTATTTTTTCTCACCTGGGCGGGCCCAATTTTGCTCCAGGTGCCTCTGGGCAGCAAAGGTTTGACGCGTCGCTCTCGGTGCAGGAGGGCACTGCAGTAGAGGTGCAATGGCCGTCCGGCGCGCGCGCGATGGGCTACAGCTTCATTGGCAGCTACCAGAGCGCGTCTGGAGCGCTGCCGTTGTGTGACCCACGTCCAAGCGGCGCTTCCGGCCTGTTCCGCGCCTCTTTTTACGCTTTTCATTCGAGAGGGGGGGGCGAGGTCTCATCAACTTCGAAACCGCCTTTGAAAGGGGGGAAATTACTCGATAGCGGTCACGCCGTAGCTCGCGCATAGGAGCAGGAGGCTAGGCAGAGGCCGCATCGCGTTCGCTGAGCTGTAACAAGTTTGATCCAAAACAAGAACACAAGTTTGGCTCTACCAATATAGCGCGCGGATAAAGCGCGCGCGCCGCGGTGGCGGCGAGATATAATATTATCTCAGAGGAATATAGTGTGAATGCCCGGGAACAGCCCCTCCTGGCCCGAGTGCGGGGCGCGAGGGACAAATAAATTCAAAGGGCATGAAAGTCGTCGAGCTGCTTGATCAGGCCAGTAAAGATGGCCCGCGAGGCAGCCTTCGTGAGTAGGTCGGCGAGCATCACGACGCCGGGGAGGTGTTCGACAGAGATAACGCCACGGCTGACGAGATCGCGAAGAAACTCGGCGGCGCGCAAGATGTGCTTGGTCTTCTTGAAGGCAACGGGATCGAAGGCCATGCCGACGGCGGACTTGCTGTCGCAGTTGATGACGCTGGCGCCGTCGATGGAAAATCCAAGGTCGATCAGTAGCTCACGAATGAAAATCACCTCCTTGGCGGCTAGCATGGCGCCGAAGAACTCTGCCTCGGCACTAGATAGCGTGACGGATCGCTGCATTTTGGAGAACCAGTGGAAGAGACATCCGTAGAAGAAGAACATGCCACCGGAGCAAGAGAACTTCGTTGCCCAGTTTGAATCGACGTAGCTCTCAAGGTTGCGGTTGGAATTCGGCTGCATGACGAGGGCGCGGTCAGCTGTGTCGCGCACGTAGATAAGCACCCGGATGGCGGCTTTAAAATGCGACGGGCCAGGGTTCGTCATAAACCGAGCAAGCTGAGACGCGGAATAAGCAATGTCGACGCGCGTCATATTGGCAAGCCACAGTAGTCCGCCGACGATGGCCATGTAGGCGGTGCGGAATTCGGACATCTCGTCGTATTCAACAGATCCAACGGCGGGCTGGTCGTCGGCGGACAGTTCGAGCCCCTCTTCCATAGGCGAGTCGAAGCGGCGTGAGCGGGACCGATCGAAATAGGCGCTGAACTTGGTAACGAGGTCGGCGGCGTAGAGGCCCTGGGACAAGTTCAGGGTCCGTGCGCCGCGGTCACGCGTGATGGCGGTGTTCAGTATCCATTCGAGCTCGCCCTTGTCCTCGGTAGGAAAACGCTTGGAGATGTCGGCAACAAAACGGGCGCGCAGCGTGGGGCAGTTGTCGGCGATGAGTATGTCGTCGACGTAAACTAGCACCCATAAGACAAGATTGCCAGATCGGTAGATATACAGGCACACGTCGATGGTCGAGCGAACGAATCCCCAGGAAACGAGGAAGGAGGTGAGGAGTAGTCCCCACTCTCGCCCTGCTTGTTTGAGTCCATACAGGCTGCGCCGCAGTTTGCAAACGAGGGAGTTGTTGCCACTGTTGACTCCTAGGAGGGCAACGGCTTTCGGCGGCCAGTGTCGATCGGTTCGCAAACATCGGACAAAGGAGTTAGCTCGGCATAGCGCTCCCTCACGACTGGACTGACGAAGTCGAGAAGACTCCGAAGGGAGTCGCGATAGATGCTGACGCAAACGATTGCATACGGGCACCCAAAGGAGATGGTGGTGGTAATAGGTGTCCAAATGAAGCAAACAGTTTTGACAGTAGTGCTGGTGATGACCTCAAAGGCGACGAGGCATGCATACCTGGCGAAGTATAGGAGGGATCGCACGAAATCGTAGATTGCAAAGCCCCAAGCAACGAGCAGGATGATGCCGCATATCGCAAGTGCAGCTGGCGCAAGGCAAAAATACCAGTCAAAGACCCACTTGATTTGAATACCCAGGTTGATGATCAGTAGCTTGGTAGATCTATTTGCACCATAGTGTCGCAATCCGTACCACGCTTTGACAATCATAAGGCTGCTCATGGTCTGGTAAGCAAACAGGTCGCCAATTGTCAGTGCACTTGTCAGCAGGGATAGGGTGCCCACAGGACCCAAAAGAAAATAGCTTCCCGACTCAAAAAGGGACGCACGAGGCAAATCTGATGTTGGCCAGTTCCAATAGGAGCGAGGCCTCTTCCGTTGGGGGACCGAGTTCATAGGAAACGAGGGTTTCCCATTGTGTCCCGCTCCAGCGCGAGCGTGACACTGCACTTGGCGCCGAGCGCCCGCGGCACAGACCTTGTGCAGGCCACCCCTCATTGAGTGCACCGGTCCGGACCGATGGCGCTCGGTGTGGAGCAAGCAAGACCCCCCCCCCCCCCCATCGGCGCGCGCTCGCCATTCCAACGGGCGCCAGGAGCACCAAGAGGACTCCTCATGGCTGCACTCAAGTGGGCTTCGACCGGCCTCGGCTGGGGGGGCGGGTTGTCCCGGCTGCGGACGCCTTCTGCAGCCCCCTGGGATGGGGACAGCACCCAAAAACTGCCCCCGGCGGCATACAGCACTGCCAGCCAGCCTCTTCCTCCTCCTCAAGGGCTGTACTATAGGCCATATTGCGCCGCTTCCTACTGGCAGCCGGGCGGGCGCGCGCCGCGGGCGCCTCGGCGCGCGCACGGCTCGCAAAGTTCGAACGAGTACTGCCGCCCGGCCGCCTCAAGGCTGCCGGGCGGCAGTACTCGCCTCGCAAGGCGCGCACCGGCTGCTCTGGCTGCTGCGCCGGCGGCCGCTGCGCTGGCCGCTGCTGCGCCGGCTGGCGGGCGGTACGGCCGCCGGCGGCCGCTGCACCCGCGCCTTCCCTCGCGGGCGCGGTCCAACGAGTACTGCCGCCCGGCCGCCTCAAGGCTGCCGGACGGCAGTACTCGCCTCGCAATGCGCGCACCGGCTGATCTGGCTGCTGCGCCGGCGGCCGCTGCGCTGGCCGCTGCTGCGCCGGCTGGCGGGCGGTACGGCCGCCGGCGGCCGCTGCACCCGCGCCTTCCCTCGCGGGCGCCGTCGCGCCGCGCGCGCCCAACTGTGCTGGCACACGGCACGCGTCGTCACACAGCCGCGGAGAACAGGCGGTGCAGCGCGCGAAGCGCGCGCGATCTCGTACTTTTAAGGCTGGATCCGGCCATTCCAAGGGTATACCTTTGAGAATCCCCAGCGTCCCACCCTCCTAGTCACACTCTCAATTTCTCGACTGGCCAACACGAAGTGCTGCGATCGGGGCTGGCCCATTTCTTTTTTCCTTTCTTTTTTTGGGCCCTGTGGGCACCCTAGCAGGGAGTACGCAAGGAAAAGGAACCCAACGAGAGCAAAGCAAAGAAAAAATGGCCAGATCATTCCCATCCATGTGGACTGTACCCGAGCGCAATTCTTGTTTGAGAACATATAGTTCCAATGCGCAATGGAGCTCGTATTTGACCCAATCGCGCTTGCCGCGTCGCCGGAAGTGATCAAGGCAAAGGGCTTTCGCAGCATCGGTGGTTCCATGGAGTGGCCAGATGATACCACATGTCCCATTGTTGAAGGGCACTACCTCTGTCCCACTGCTCAAGGTCTCATGGTGCAATGCCTCTCCTGCACTCGGCGTGTCCGAGTGGTCCCGGGGAAGGACTTTCTGCCAAGGTGTAGGGTCAAATGTAGCGTTCCACGGTGAAACATTTTGGAGGCAAAGGAAGCCGTTCCCGTCGCATTGACCCAGAAGAATGGGCAGCATTGAGTAATCCAGCAAAGGTGGCGGCGGCATGTGTGTCGCAGGCTTCCTATGGGGCTGGGTTGTCGCAGGAAGAGTCCCGTGCCTCATGAATTGTAGCGCCATCGTATTGGGCCATGAGTGCACCTGTATCGCGGGGCTGCGGAGGGCCAAAAATTCAGATTGGCCGCAGTGGGTGGATAAGGCCTCAGGAGCCGACTGTAGCGCGTGCTCCATCGCCTGGGAGGTAGTGTGAGTGGAGGCACACATGTCCTCAAGGTGTTCTGACCCAAGTTGCCAATTTATCGATAAATCTTTGAGAAATGAATTGTCGATGCAAATGGCGGGCTCGAACGTGCTCGACGAGACCGACTGGACCCATTGTTCAGATCCTTCGGCTCGATTGGGGTTGTGCTCGCACACGCCAGGCGCCCAGGTGGTGGCTGACATACATGGTGCAAGGCTTGTCCATGGTGGAGGTGCCATGGTGGTCGACGCTGTCATGTCGCTGGTGGTGTCGGCCTCGGCGATGCAGTAGTCGAGGCCGTTCTTCCCGGTAGAGAAGTCATACTCGATAGCGGTCACGCCGTAGCTCGCGCATAGGAGCAGGAGGCTAGGGGCAGAGGCCGCATCGCGTTCGCTGAGCTGTAACAAGTTTGATCCAAAACAAGAACACAAGTTTGGCTCTACCAATATAGCGCGCGGATAAAGCGCGCGCGCCGCGGTGGCGGCGAGATATAATATTATCTCAGAGGAATATAGTGTGAATGCCCGGGAACAGAAATGCGTCCGTCCCTGAGCGGGTTGAGGCGGGGGTGGTTTCACTGCGTGGCGCGGCCGCGGGAGGTGGGGGGCTTGCCGGGGCCCGTGGCATAAAACTCTGTCTAAACTGTGCGTTATTCTTCTAAAGGCTGATACACGTATAGCAGGGCCCAGACCAACAAAGGCGCGCGGACAGACCGCGGCGCAGCAGCAGCTCACGAGACGAGGGTCGACGCGGTGGCGGCCTCGTACTTGAAGTTGGGCGCGACAGCCTTGACCTCCTTGTAGTAGCGCGCGAGGCGGTGGATGCGGCTCTCGATCAGAATGAGGCGGAACTTCGCGTCCTTGTCCTGCCGGAATTTGTCGAGGTGCTTACGCACAGACACAGCCTGCGGGCGGCGGGGAGAGGCGGGCGGCGTTAGGGGGGCGGAGAGCGGGCGGCGACAGCGGCGGGCGCGTCCAGCAGCAGGGGGAGGGGCGGCGACAGCGGCAGGGGCGGGGCGGGGCGGGAGGGGGGAGGGGTGGGGGGGGGGGGGGGCAGGTGCGAGGGGGGCGCCGCCTTCTTGATGAGGCAGTACAGGTCCTCCGGGATCTCCGGCGCGAGGCCCTTCTTCTTCAGAATCCGAAGAATCTTGGAGCCCGTCACATGGCACACCTGCAGCGTCGCGGCGGCCGCCTCTCAGCGACACTCAGCCGGCAGCTTCAGCAGCTGCGCCCAGCACCCCCCCCTTCCCCCGCCCATCAGCCGCAGTCGGGCTGACTCCCCGCCGTACCGCCCCCCTCGCTCCGCCGTCCACGGGAGCGTCGACAGGCCGGCGGCCGTGCACGCTGGGCCTGGCCCTCTCCCCCGACCTCCCACGCAGCGCCTCTGCGCCGCTGCAGCGCCCTATGCCCTACTCCCCCCCAGGCGAGCGCGCGCCTGTGCAATCCCGTGCGAGTCCCGCAGGATCACGCCAATCTGCGACGGTGTCAAGCCCTTCTTCGCGAGCTTGCACACGTGCTCGTTCACCTGCAAGCCAGCTGCGGCGGTCAGAGCGCGTGCCCAGCGGCGAGCGGCCAGTGCTGCAGTGCCGCGCCTCAGCCGGGTTCTGCTTGAACCAGGAGGGCGTCGACCGCCGGTACGGCAGCGCCGACTTGGAGATGCCCTTGCCCTTGCTGTGCATGCGACCCATGGCTGCCGAGTCTGCGGGCGGCCCTGCGCAGGGAGGAAAGCGTGAGAGGCTCACCCGCGTGCCGCGCGAAGCGGCGCTTTTGCCGCATAGGATGCGCGCAGGGCTGCGCAAAGCTGCCCGCATTACTTCCGTACAGAGGGGGACGGCGTGCGGCGCAGGCGGCGGTGTGAGGGGGGGTGGGCACGCGGGCTCCCGGCCGCTTGGCCCCAATGGCGCCAGCTGCGCACCTCTCTCCACGCGCTCTTGCTGCACCTTCGGTTTCTTTTTTGGGCTTTCTTCTCAATTTCCGAATATGTGAGCGCTGGTTAGAGCACGTGGTCCGTGGGCGTGGTTTAGAAGAAAGGCAGACCGTGTCTCTTGTCGCCACCCTTCACCCCCAAGGTACGTATGTGCGGACGCACCACCGGCGCACCACCGGCACCGCTGGTGCGTGGTGGCTGGAGCGCGGCGCGAGTGGACTTCGCTCACACGCGTGCGACCTGTGAATCCAAGATCCCCCAAACCATGGATAGTAACGGTAAGTAGGAAGGCGAAGAATCGAAGAACAGCCAGGGCGCACCAAGGCCCGCAGCGCGCGCAGCAAATAGCGCTCGCTGTGAACAGAACGAAACTCCTGGCAGGAGGCTACATCGCGGCGGCGACCTTGCGGGTCAGCTCGGCGAGGCGGCAGGCGTAGCCCCACTCGTTGTCGTACCACGCGAGCACCTTGCACTGCGTGCCTGGTCACAGCACCTCGCGCGTGAAGCGGCGCCGGTCACCACGCCGGAGCCGTCCCCGGAGCCGCGCGCGCCTCCCATCACAATGGTCGACGCCGCGTCGATGATCGTCGAGCGGCCTATCCGCAGCAGCCCGCGCCTGAAGGGACGCCCTTCACGGCCCGCGCCGCCAAGCGTCGAGGCGCCGTCGTTGCAGTAGTCCGCCGCCGTCAGCTTCTTCTCCTCGATGCCGAGGATGCCCGCCAGCTCGCCCTTCTCGGCGGCGGCGAAGAGGCCGTTGACCTCCGCCGCAGTCACCTCGCGCGCCATCTCGAGGGTGATGTCGGTGAGCGACGCGGTGGCCATTGGTACGCGCACGGCGTGCCCGTTGAGCTTGCCCCTGAGCTCCGGGATCACCTCGGTCACCGCCTTGGCCGAGCCGGTCGTCGTCGGGTAAAAGTTGTTGATTGCGCCGCGCGCGCGCCGCGGCTCCTTCTCGGCGCACCACGCCGCGTCGAGCACGCTCTGCGTGTTTGTGAGGCAGTGGATGGTCGTGATCGAGCCGTGCTTGACGCCGACCTTGTCGTGCAGCAGCTTGATGACTGGCGCGATGCAGTTGGTGGTGCACGAGGCGGCAGTCACCACGCTGTGCTCCGCGGGCACGTAGGCCGCCTCGTTGACGCCGAGGACGACGTTTGGCACGCCGGCGTCCTCCGGGGGCGGGCAGTGTGCGGTCGGCTGGTGAGGTGCCGTCAGCCGGAGTAGGCGCAGAGGGCTCCGAGAGCGCGGCCGCCCAGGTGTGCGGAGTGGCAGGCGGGGTTGAGGGTCTGCGCTCGCCTTTACGGGCGCGGAGACGACGACCTTCTTCGCGCCGAGGTCGAGGAAGGGCTGCACCTGGGAGGCGAGCAGGCGCCGAGACGCCTCACGAGGAGAAGCCGAAGGGGCGACCGCCGAGGAGGGTGCTGCCACGGAGCAGGGCTCGCCACTGCAGGTGACGGCACGAGCGGGCGGCTGAGCCGTTGCGATTGAGGGGGACGACGAGTGCCGAGTGTGAGAGGAAAGCGTCCCGGAGGCGGCCGCGCCTTTGCGACGGAGCAAAACTTGCCGGTGCACTCCATCACGACGGTGACACCAAGCTCTGCGATCGGAACGTCGGCCGGGCTCGCGATCTGCAGGAACTTGACCTTGGTGCCATCAAAATCGATTATGTCGCCCTCGGTGCTAATCTTGCCGGAAAGGAAGCGGCCGTGGTGCGTGTCATACTCGGTGATGTAGGCGGACGTCTCGATATCGCCCTGCGGCGGCGCAGCGCGGAAAAGTGAGCAGCGCACGGCGGCAATCAGGCCGACGTCAGTGACTGTCGATGGCGGAGGGTGTGCAGGAGGACGTGGCCACCCGCAGCTCGTTGATCGCCACCACTGTCACCTCGGTCTGGTTGAGGAGTGTGCGGAGGGCCAGCCGGCCGATGCGGCCTCTTTCCGTTGATCAGAACCCGCTCCGGAGCCTTCTTCTTTTTGCTAAACATCGAACACGGAGAGAGAGAGAGAGCAGAGCAGTGCCAGACTGTTCAGGCGCCACGCGTATGCCGACGGAGGTTACGGCGAGCGGCACGGACTAAGAGAAAGCAGCCTTTATTTTTCTTTTCTCTTCTGTTTCACGTATAATTTTATTTCTTGATCGCAGACAATCTCGGAGACGCGACGGTTCCCCTACAGACACATAATGTCAGCCGCCATCCAGTCCGCGATCGGCGCTGCCGTCGGCTTCGCCGCCCTCGAGGCGCTCGATACTGTCGTCAAGCCATTGGGCTACGGCTCCAGCATGTGTCCACCGCTCGGCGCGACCGCCGTACTCCTCTTCTGTCTCGCCAAGGTTAGTCGCGGCTCTGCCCTGCATTCTCTCCATCACGCCCGCAATGCTCCTGCGCGCCGCCCAGTCTCCAGGATGAGCGCTAGCTGCCGTTGCCTGCAGGCGCCCGCCTCCTCGCCGTTTGCCGTGCTTGGAGGCTACATCGTCTCCTCGCTGGTCGCCCTCGCCGTCGTCACGTTCCTGCCGCCCGACTTTTGGTTCCTCGCAAAGGGCCTCGCCGTCTCGGGCGCCATCGGCGGCATGGCGCTAACCGGGACCGTTCATCCTCCCGGTGGTGCTTACGCCTTCCTCTTTGTCGCCCAGAAGCTGCCCGCGCAGGCGATCCCACCAGTGCTGCTCGGCGCGGCGGCGCTGATTGTCGCCCAAAAGGTCGTCCAGGCCGTCGTCGCGGCGACCGTCGGACCCGAGCCCAAGGCCAAGACGAAGTGAGGCCTGATGAGATGTGAGGCTTACTGGCTCACATGCGGCGGATGCCTGTGTCCCTCGAAAGAGCCGCCTCCGGCCCTCCGCACCCTATAGTCCCTAGTGGTGAGGCCCAATCGGCCGTCTCGCACCTACGTTTGGCTCAGTACGTCGTGGCCCACTCTTGCATATCCGTGTTCGTCCAGATAGCAGTTTGCATCCATGCACACACCTGCGACCTGGGTGTCCTGGTCCACACACCCCCACACATATATATGATTCACGTAAAGCCGATGGTAGGACGGCTCATAAATAACCTCCACGTGCACCGACGACCCAGGTTTAAACTGCCTCGAGCTCGACGAGGAAAGCGGATCTCGTTCAAACAGTATTAAACCAAATCCAAAAGTTTTTGGATAAATATTAAATTTCAGATTACCCGGTTTTTGAGATTCGCCTCGCAGTTTACCCGGCCAACGATATTTTCCTGCTTAGCGCGATATCCGTCAAACCAGTTTACCCAGTCTCCCACAATTCATGTTTCAGCTTACCCGGTCGCTAACATTTCTCATGTCAGATTACCCGGTCGGCCAAATTTCTCGTCCAGATCACCCGGCGGCTAACATACTTTTCTCTTCAGCTTACCCGGACACGGACGGCTGCCTAGCTAGGCGCAAAGGCCGGACTCAGGGTGAACCACGGCGTGCGCAGGCCAGCCAATTGCGAGCGTGCACCTCGTCCAGACAGAGAGCGAGCACCTGCGGCACGTGGTCCTAAGGAGAGCTCCCACTCTCGGAATCCCCGGCCTCGTTTGCTTGAATGACGCAGTCGTGAATCCCACTACCGGGTGATCTGGAATAAGAAGTGGCCCCGCGAGCTGGGAATAGGACCGCCGCAAGCGGCGTGGCGTGGGGCGGTTGAGCATCCCTCCGGGGGCCCCTCTGCGCCGGGGAGGCGTTGTTGGAGGCTAGGACGCAAGCGTCCGTCGCCTTTTTCAAACTCGGGTCCCACTCCGCTACGCTCCGACCCCCGAATTTGGAGGGCCATGAAGTTTAAGGTGTTGCTGCGCAAAAGGGGCGGGGCGCGGGCGCGCGCGGCAGACGCCGAGAGTTCTTTTTGGAGATCAGACCTCTTTCGATGGTTCATGCTTTCTATGTCTATCTATCATGCTTCATGACACGACACGCGGTGGTGGGAGCTGATGGAGCTGTCAGCTGATCGATCCAAGCGGGTGTGGGGAGTGGGGGGCATGGCTGGGCATGCAGGTCCGCCAGTCGGCCCGGCCTCTGACGTGGTGCTGCCGCTGCATTCGCTGAAGAAGAAAGGTGCGACTTGATTGGAGGCACTGCCACTGGAGGCGAGGGTCCTAGCGAGACCCGTCTTATTTTTGCGTGCGGTAGTTCAGAGGGTCGACCGCGACATTACACATTACCAAACAACACACGCGACGCACAGGAATTTGTTTTCTGACGATCAAACTCGGCGGGGTGCGGCGGGCTGTCGGCTCATGAGGTGAGCGCCTCGCGAAAGACCACGTTGCATGTGCGGAAGGTGCCGGTATCTTTGTCGATCGGGACGGCGAACCGGAGGTGTTCGGGCAGGCCCACTCGCGACGCGGCCACGTAGAGCTGCCCGTGCGTGAAGCAAGGCTCCGGAAGGTAAATGCCCACGCGCTCGAGCGTCTGGCCCTGCGCCTTGTTGATGGTCATAGCGAAGGCGATGCGCACCTATTTAGGATTGAATAGCGGTGGCAGAGCGGCAGCAATATAATGCCTCGGGTGCGCGGAGCGATGCAATGCCGGGAACTGGCGGCGCGACCAGCTGAAGGGGAAGGTGCCCTCGTCGGGCTCCAGGTCGATGCGCGGGATGAGGACGACGTTGCCCCGGCACTTGCCGGTAGCGATCTCACACTTGAGCAGGGGGCCGTTGATGACCTCGAGCAGGATCAGTCGTGCCGTTGCAGAGACCATCTGGAGGAGAGAGGTTGCGGAGCAGCATGAGAGGCATGTACTTTTTCAGCTTGAGAGAGTGCGACGGGAAGTTGGGCAGCGTGATGGTGTTGAGGAACTCTACATCGACCATGTAGTCGTCGGCCGGAGCGACCACATCCGCGCTGGAGCACTCCGTTGCGTCGCCACTGGTCGTTTTGGTCGACATTCCGGGGTACAACCACTCCGACAGCTTGCCAATGTCCGCGCCCTCCGGCTCGCAGATCTCCGGCCACCGGTCCGTCGGCAGCGTGATCCTGCCTGGGGGGAAGGGAAGGTTGGGCCGGGCCGTGAGGGGCTGATGGCGGGCTGCGCTCGGGCGAGGCGCGCGCGCGCATGGCAGGCCGAGCAGGCTCGGCATATGGTGAACCCCAAGAGGTCGCGATGGCGGTCCCGCTGTTCCCGATCATTTCGTCCGTCCAATCGATGGAAGCGCTGGATCGCCCATGTTATGGCGTTCCAAACTTCAGGTGAGGTTACCGTTCTTCGTCGCATTTTCCGTGGTTTTTGCACGGTATTCGGATTTTCGCTATTTGGTCGTGTGGGTGTGAATCCGGGTGATCTGGAAAACGCCGGGTGATCTGCGAGGCGAAATTTCGCGATCCGGGCAACCTGGAAACGACATTTCGCCGAGTCGGTCCTCGGTCCCCCCCGGGTGTGCCCTGTGTTGTGCGAGAGAGAGTTTTGTTGTAAAGTTCCTTTTCACATTTCAGTACCACTCTCTCGCTATACGCTGAGCAGAGGATGTACGGTCTACGGAATCTGCCCTCTCGTCTTCAACTGAGTTGGAAAGCGGCCTTGGGCAAGAAGGCGATGACATCACACACATCAGGCCCACACGGCTGGCCAAGATACCAATGCGACCTCGAGGATTCATAGAGCACCGGCCTGCTTAGGCAATGTCGCCGGGCCGGTGACGGCGAGGCGGAGCCGCTGCAGGCTCCGCACATCGCACGACTCGAACCAGTGGCAAGTGCGTTCGCGGCGCGATAGGGTGAGGAAGTTGCAGCGGCCGCACGCGGCGCACATTCGTAGACACTCGCCCGCATAGGAGGTAAGGTTGTTCTCGGCCTGCGTTGTCGTGACTGCAAATTTGCCACTGCGTCCCTCGCAGCGGCCCGTGGTCCTAGCCGAAGTTTCCCGCCTTTGCCGGCCAAGCCCGTCAGCAAAGTAGTGCGCGCACACGCCCTCGCTCGCGTTGCGCAGCCACGCCGTCACGGTCGACACCGCCCTCGGCCTGCGGCTGCTGCGCTGCGCGATGATATCCGACGCGACACCAAAATTTCGCTTGTTACGCAAGTGTGCGGCAGCATTCGCGTAGCGGCTGGCGAGCTTGTCGAGCCCGGGCACTGGCTCGCCGTAGTTGTTGCGGTAGTCTTCGTCGTGGATGATGAGCCGCGGCGGCCTAATCTTTGCACGAGGCGCTCAGGAAGCGCCGCTCATACCTCTTGAATAGCGGTGGAGGAGCCGCGGCGGCCTCGCACAGCCCCGTGCCAGCAGTCCGTCGAGCTGGTTACGAAAGAGCACTCCTACGCGGGTCGGGAGAGGGTGCGAAGGGATCTGATTCTCCAGCTATCTAAACGCTCACCGGCGAGCCGCTTCCCGGGCGCGACCGCGTTAAGGTGCCACTCGATGAGGATGTAGTCGCACAGGCACAGCGCACCGCTCGTGAGGAGCCGCGGCAGCAAGTCGTACTCGGCGCTCTCCACGTCGAGCTTGAGAAAGACCGAGCCTCGGGCGGCGGCGGCACCGTGCACCGCGCTCAGCATCATGTGGGCGAGGTCAATGGTTGGCACGGAGACGGAGCGGACTTCGGGATGGAGCTCAGGCTCGTTGAAGGTAAGTGCCATCTGCTCCGACAGCGACGACGCCTCGCTGAAGCTAGAGAGGAAGAAGGAGAGCGTTGTCTCATTTGTCCATGCCGCCGCCGGAAAGAAAGTGCCTCGCCAAAGGGAGGCCATTGCACGCAGCCGGGCGGCGAAGACCTGCTGCGGCTCGATGAGGGTGAGGCGCACCCGCGACGCTCCGCCTGGGCACGCCTGTTGCGCCCTTTTCATCACATGATTGCTCCACAACCCATTGTTTGCACCGACCTCGAACAGGAACGAGATCTTGTCTTTGCCGCCCTTGCGCAGGTCGTCGAGGAAGAGATCGACGGCCTTTCCGCCGGCATTGCCCGCCGCTCGGACAGCGTCGGGCAGGAAGACGCACAGCACAAACGCGAATAGCGCAGGTGGGCGCTGCATACTGTGCTCGCGCCGAACGATAATGCAACCCAAGCCGCAAACGCGCCCGTCGTCACACCCCGTCGCGACCAAGAAAGAATTCATTTCGGAAACGATTTTTTACCAAGAAACTTCGGAGTCGCTCCTCTGCAAACCTATACCAGTCCCTCTCTCTCTCTCTCTCTCTCTCTCTCTCTCTCTCTCTCTCTCTCTCTCTCTCTCTCTCTCTCTCTCTCTCTCTCTCTCTCTCTCTCTCTCTCTCTCTCTCTCTCTCTCGCTTCTCTCTCGCTTCTCTCTCTCTCGGTATGTTCAGCAGAGGTACATACACTGAGAAAACGCAGCAAACCGCACTTCGAGCAAAAAAAGTTCTGCGTGCATGCTCGTGCGTCCCCCGTTTTACCGTCTGAAGATGATCGTCGCCCTGTCCATCCTCGCTCTCACCGACCGCCCCAAGGCTCGTAGAGCCCCAAGCACGGAGCCGAGCATACACACAATGTACACTGCCGGCCAGGACGAGCCGACTCTTGACGTGTACGAGCGGTGGCTCAACATGGGGGCGCACCCAATGATGAAGGGCGGCTCCGCGACTCGGCAGATTGGCAACTGGGCGGCGCGCAAGCCGACGTGCAGCGTCTGCGACGCTGGGGGGGCATGTGGCTACTGTCTCAAGCGCGTTACCTGCGGCGTCTTCGACGAGCTCTTCAGATTCTGGGAGGATCCGCCTTGCCATTCCAATCTGCCTCCCGGAGAGTGGTGTAGAGGAGATGGCCGGTGCGGCACCGACGCACCGGCCACGTTCTCGACGGGGATATGCGCCAGCGGGGCCATGTATTCGAGGCAGGACTGCACATACGTACACCCCTGGCCCCCGCCAATGCCAGCCTCTGAGCTGGTGCCGCCGAACATAGCCGCAGCCGCCCTCGTGACCAAGCCGCCGCCGCCGACGCTTCCTCCGACGCCACCCGTGGCACCAGACACGTTACCCGTGTGGCCTGGCTTCAGCATATATGAGGTCATACTGCTACCCTTCCTCGTGCGATGGCCAGCTCGGCCGTGGCTGCGCGTGGTCATAGATGCAAGACCATTGCCTCGCCGAGAGCTCAGTTGCATGCTCTATCCCCTTCAGCCCTCCAATTCCCATCTCTCCTTCGCGCCCAACGCCCCCCGTTTCCGCGACCAGGATCCTGATTGCGCTCATCATCCTGTGCGTGCCTCTGCTTGCGATGCTCTTCTGCTACCACTTCTCCCTAACAGGGTCGCATCGCGGGAGCTCACTGCTGGTAGAGGACCAGGGCCCGCCACGCTACCCACCCCGAGCATACTCGGGTCACATCTAGAATCAAATTTTCTGTGGCCTTTCGTCGTGACTCGTGCCCGCACGATGAGCCATGTCGGAGATGCGCGGCTCGGGCTGCGCCCATGAGCAACGCATGTAATGTATGTACCAATACTCAGCGCGAACCAGTACGTGAGCGCACAAAGGCCACACAACCCGCAACCCCCGAGAGATACGTTAGAGCTCTACACGGCGCGCTATCTCGTCCGGTCTGCGCAGACAGCACGCACTCAATCATGGTTCATGCGCGCGCTGTG
Source organism: Emiliania huxleyi CCMP1516 (assembly GCF_000372725.1). NCBI lineage: Eukaryota > Haptophyta > Isochrysidales > Noelaerhabdaceae > Emiliania > Emiliania huxleyi. The sequence goes on along the minus strand of NW_005201165.1, from coordinate 21,003 downwards.
GAGATAAGTCCGATCCGCCCTCGTCAGAATCTAGATTCGCCGGCTCACGACGCCGCCATCACCAGGCGGGTGTACAAGCCACCAAGAGAGAGAAGCTCCGCGTGCGTTCCCTTCTCGACGACGCGGCCCTCGCTCAGCACGGCGATGCTGTCGGCGTTGCGGATGGTCGACAGCCGGTGCGCGATGACGAGCGTCGTACGACGCGTCTCCGCCACCACCGCATCCAGCGCCGCCTGCACGACCCGCTCGCTCTCGTTGTCGAGCGCCGACGTCGCCTCGTCAAGCAGCAGCACCGCCGGCTTGCGAACGATGGCGCGTGCGATCGCCACGCGCTGCTTCTGGCCGCCCGAAAGACGACTGCCCTTGAGACCAACTTGCGTGGCGTACCCGTCGGCGAGGCTGCTCGTGATGAAGCCGTGCGCGTTGGCCAAGCGCGCCGCGCCCTCGACGTCGGCGTCGCTCGCGCCCGCCTTGCCGTACCGGATGTTGTCCGCCACCGAGCCTTGGAAGAGGACCGGCTCCTGCCCCACCAGCCCGAGCTGCGCGCGCAGCCAGCGCACGTTCAGGTCGCGCAGGTCGACGCCGTCGAGCAGGATCGCACCGCCCTGCGGGTCGTAGAAGCGCTCGAGCAGCGCGACGAGAGTCGACTTGCCGCTGCCCGAGGCGCCGCACAGCGCCACCGTCTGCCCCGCGGACACCGAGAGCGAGTAGCCGTTGCAGACGAGGTGGTCGGGCGCGGTGGGGTACGCGAAGACCACGTCGCGCACCTCGATCTCCCCCGCCACCGCCTCGGGCGTCTGCCCAGCCTCGGAGAAGGAGTCGATGGCTGGCGTTTGGTCGAATAGCGCGAAGAGGCGGGAGGCGGCGCCGATTGCGCTCTTGAGGCTGGCGAGCTGGCCCAGCTTGAGGAGCGGCACCATCGCCCCCGTGAGGACGAGCAGCGGCGCAATGGCCTGGGGCGGGGAGTGGGCAGAGAGAGGGGTGAGGGCGCGGCAGCCAGCCACGACACTCCTTTCACGGACTCTCCGCCGCCGCCTGCACGAGAGTGATGATGCCCTGGTCGGCGAGCCAGACGGCGTAGTAGAATGAGACGCCCACGAGGCACATGAGCACGCCCATAGTCAGCCCGTTGAAGAAGCCGCCTACGGGAGCGGTGTGTGTGGCTTTGTCGTGGACACGTCCCTGGACGTGCCGTCGCCGTCGGCCGTACGATGAGGACCGACGATCGCATCGCGCTTGCCGTACCGTGCCGCGTCGGCGCTGGAGGCGCAGTAGCTCTCGTAAAAGTGCTGCTCCAGGTTGAAGGAGGCGACAGTGCGGATGCCAAGCACCGCCTCGCCGATCGCCTTGCTCGCGCTCGCCTTTGCGACGAAGCGGCGCGAGGTGACCTTCTTGCCCTGCGCCGCCTTCTTCTCGTCCGCCTGCTCACGGCACGAGCTGTGAAGAGACGCTGTGCGCCGGTGGCGGGGAGCGCCGCCTCCGTCGCGTCTGCCGACGTGCCGCTCATGAAGAGGGTCTGCATCCCCATGATGAGGCCGAGGACGGGCAGGATGGCGCACCAGACGAGGAAGAGCTGCCTGCTCACGGGCAAGCGGGCGGTGAAGCAAGCCTCCCTCCTCCACGGCGCCGGCCGAGCTCGAGGGCTGCGCGCGCCACGAGCACTTCCACAGGATGATGACGAGCACGGAGCCGAGCCCGCCCACCAGCTGCGCGACCAGGTCGAGCTGCTCCGTCGTGATGGTCTTGACCTTGTCCACCTTGTCCGCCAGGAAGGCGGTCAGCTCCGACGCAGAGTTGGCCTGCGGACAGCCAAGCGGCGTCAGAGCAAGGCGCCGCGCAAGGCCAGGGCCGTCGGCTCCGAGGCCCGACTCGCCTCCACGTCGAAGAAGCCGATGTCTTGGCGGAGCAGCGCGCCTGAGGAGCAGTGCGTCCTCTCTCAGCCACGAGGCAGTCGTGAATCAGTCTTCGTGGACCCGGCGTCGCGGCGGAGCAGCGCGCCGAAGCCCCGCTGGCGCAGCTTGGCGGTGAGCGAGGCGCCCGCCTCGCCGTTGAAGTAGCCCGAGCAGAAGAAGGCGAACGTGGTTGCGCCGGCGATGATGGCGAGGCGGGTGGAGAGCTCGACCGCGTCGGATCGCATCCGGCTCGGGTCGCCGTCGTACAGCACGACCATCACCTGCGCGTGACACGAGCGCTGCGTCAGCTCTGCGGCAGGGCGGCGGGCCGCCAGTCCCACAGCACCGCCCTCGCCTCGGTCACGAAGTAGAAGCCGATGGAGGGGCCGACGCACGCCGCGCCAGAGAAGAGGACCATCAGCAGCAGGTGCACCGCGCGATCCGACTGCAGCCGGACGGCAGCCGCGTGAGCGGGAGTACGAGGACTATATGACTATCTAGTTGCGAATGAGGCGGGCCTGCAGCCCGAGCAGCCTCCGGAGCGGGCCCAACGCCTCGCGCGGCAGCGGCGCCACCCGCGCCAGCCCGAGCCCGTCCTCTCCCTCCTTTGTGGAGGCCGGGGGGGGCTCCAGCGCCGCCGCCACGGGCCCGCTCGCCGAGAGCGAGTCGCCGCCCTCGTCGCCCGCCGCGCTCGCGATCGTGGCGCGGTCCTCCTTGAGCAGCTCCTCCTGCTCCTTTGCGAGCTTGGCGAAGACGCCGCCCGGCCGCGAGACGAGCTCCTCGAAGGAGCCCTTCTCAACGACGCGGCCCTCGCTCAGCACGGCGATGCTGTCGGCGTTGCGGATGGTCGACAGTCGGTGCGCGATGACGAGCGTCGTACGACGCGTCTCCGCCACCACCGCATCCAGCGCCGCCTGCACGACCCGCTCGCTCTCGTTGTCGAGCGCCGACGTCGCCTCGTCAAGCAGCAGCACCGCCGGCTTGCGAACGATGGCGCGTGCGATCGCCACGCGCTGCTTCTGGCCGCCCGAAAGCTTCGAGCCGCCCTGGCCAACTTGCGTGGCGTACCCGTCGGCGAGGCTGCTCGTGATGAAGCCGTGCGCGTTGGCCAAGCGCGCCGCGCCCTCGACGTCGGCGTCGCTCGCGCCCGCCTTGCCGTACCGGATGTTGTCCGCCACCGAGCCTTGGAAGAGGACCGGCTCCTGCCCCACCAGCCCGAGCTGCGCGCGCAGCCAGCGCACGTTCAGGTCGCGCAGGTCGACGCCGTCGAGCAGGATCGCGCCGCCCTGCGGGTCGTAGAAGCGCTCGAGCAGCGCGACGAGAGTCGACTTGCCGCTGCCCGAGGCGCCGCACAGCGCCACCGTCTGCCCCGCGGACACCGAGAGCGAGTAGCCGTTGCAGACGAGGTGGTCGGGCGCGGTGGGGTACGCGAAGACCACGTCGCGCACCTCGATCTCCCCCGCCACCGCCTCGGGCGTCTGCCCAGCCTCGGAGAAGGAGTCGATGGCTGGCACGCGGCTGATGATGGAGAGCACGTCCGCCGCCGCCTTTGTGCCCAGCGAGGCTCGGTGAGCCCGCACCCCACGCTCGCCGCCCCTCGCACACAGGGGTCGCACCCTCGCTCGCCGCTGATCTCGGGGCACCTCGCGCCACCTCGGGGCATCTCGCGCCATCTCAGGAGGATCTGGCGCCTGCTTTGCGACGACGAGCAGCTGCGCCGGCGGGCCGGAGAGGGAGAAGCCCTCGCCCGCCATCATCATCGCGAGGATGGCGATGAGGACCAGCTTGGCCGCCATCCGGCACGGGTGGTACCCGTCATTGTCGTACCCCGGCGGCGAGGAAGCGACGACGTACGCGTTGAAGGCGCCGACGCTCTCGAAGCCCATCCCCTCCAGGAGGGTGAGGTTCGGCCCGCCGAGCTGTGCGCTCGACTCGCCGCCTCCAAGGGGTGTGGCGTCGAGCGGCGTCGAGGCGGCGGTGCCGAAGAGCTCCGCCCAGTTGCAGTTCATCTCGAACGGGACGAGCGGCGCGCACGACGTGTTGGGCGTCGCGCCCGCCGGCGTGTTGTCTCCGTCGTACGCGCAGTAGCGGATCCCGTCGACGACGTACTCGAATGCGGACTCCTCCATCTCGTTTGAGAGGGTGAAGGAGCCGTACAGGATGCCTGCCGCTTGGCGGGGGGCGGTGAGGAGGCACCGCAGGAGGCACCGCCTTCCGGAGGGGCGGCAGGGGGCGGGCGGGGAGCGTGCCGGCGACCATCATCACCAGGTACGCAGAGAGGGCGAGCCCGGTCGTTGTGCCGACGACGGTCGCGTTCCGCACCTCCACCCACCGCACCGCGCGCAGGGCCTCCTCGTACTTGGCGGCGAAGTGCCCCTCCAGCTCCAGCGCCACGACCGTCCGCATCGCAAACAGCGCCTCGGTCGCGTACCCGCCTAGCCGTCCGTCACTCTGCTCTCAGTGGCTGCTCAGCTCGCAAACGGCGCCCCGGCGGCGACCCCGCCAGCGGTGGCGTACGCCCGGCTGACCATCTTTGAGCCTACGAGGAGGGCGCGGCGAGGGCTGAGGGACGGCTCCTCCCGGCTCGCCCGAGCAGCCGGCCCGCTGCGAGCCGTTCTGCAGCACGTACATGAGCGCCGAGGCGGGGAGGATGAGGAGGGGGACCGTGGCGAGGGTGATGCCCGCGACCTGCTCGCAGATCGAGGTGTGAGGAGGAGGAGGGGGAGGATGGTGGCGAGGGGTGTGGTTGGCGACCGCAGGCTGGTAGATCAGCCCGACGACCAGGCCGCCCACGCCGTAGCCGACGCCCTCGAAGAGGACGAAGACCGAGCCGCCAAGCCCCTTCTCCACCTGGCGATCAATGGTTGACTGGTGTGACTGGTGGCGATGATGACTGGGCTTGGCTGTGACTCCTTCTCCACCTTGGCCATCCCGTCTGCGATGCGGGCGGAGAGCTCCTCCGGCCGCGCGCTCTCGTACCTAACCTCGCGGCGGGAGGGCGTGGCGAGAGCGAGGGCCGGGGCATCCTCGCGCCGCGCGCCCCCGCACCACGCCACGTCCTGCCGCAGCACCGCCTTGAGGAAGGCGCGCTTGTAGCGCGCAACCTGCGCCTGGCAGGTGTACTCGCCGATGGTGTAGGAGAGGGCGCGACCCACGAGGAGAGCCGCGCCTGGGGCAGGGGAGAGGGCGGGTGGGGGAGGGCAGCGGCGGGAGAGCACAGAGAGAGTGGGAGAGCAGTTGTATATGCGCCAAACTTGTTTACGGTGATTACTGCACATGCGCGCCGATGTAGATGAAGGTGAGCAGCATTTTTGTGACCGAGGAGCCGGTGTTCCTCGCCCCGGGCAGCGTCGCGCTGAGACCAAGCTGGTCGAAGGCATCGCCAAACGCAAGCAGCATCAGCGGCATCGCGGCGCCTACGTGCACGCTTCGGGCGGTCTCCCTTTGTGTGTCTGCATCATGGGACGTCGCTTTTGCAGGCGCCAGTCCCGAGAGCCGCGAGGGCTGCAATCACGAGGAGGCACTTCTCGACGGGCGTAGCGAATTGCAAGAGCTCGGCCAGCGATGCGGAAGGCACCGGAGGCGGTTTGGCCTTCTTCTTCTTGGGCGCTTCGGACGAAACCGACGGATCACGTGCAACCGCAGAGCCCCGAAAGTTCTCGCTGCCGCCCACTGAGGGCACGGTCTGCCCGATCGATGGGGCAATCTGGCTGGCCCCGGAGTGAGGGAGCGACGGCATCGGAGAGGCGAAAGGCAGCGGCAGCGGGTTGCCAAGGCAGCTATGGAGCCAACCGACCGTAAAGTCCTGGGCGAGAAAAGAATAAGGAAGGGAGCGCCGCAAGCCGCGTGCTTCTTCAAACTCGGGGCCCACTCCGGACCGCTGCGCTCCGACCCGAATTTGGAGGGCCATGAAGTTTAAGGTGTTGCTGCGCAAAAGGGGCGGGGCGCGGGCGCGCGCGGGAGACCGAGAGTTCTTTTTGGAGATCAGACCTTTCGGTGATTCATGCTTTCTATGTCTATCTATCATGCTTCATGACACGACACGCGGTGCCGGTGGTGGGAGCTGGTGGAGCTGTCAGCTGATCGATCCAAGCGGGTGGGGAGTGGGGGCATGGCTGGGCATGCAGGTCCGCCAGTCGGCCCGGCCTCTGACGTGGTGCTGCCGCTGCATTCGCTGAAGAAGAGAGGTGCGACGGCTGGATTTGGAGGCACTGGAGGCGAGGGTGGGGAAGGGAAGGTTGGGCCGGGCCGTGAGGGGCTGATGGCGCTGGCCAGCGCGGGGTGTGGGATGTCGTCGTCGTCGTATACTGCTGGCCCTCGCCCTCAGTTGCCAGGGCTGTGGGCTGCAGAATTGGCGTCTGTGGCGTCTACGCAGGCTCTGCAGCGTGATGGCTGGCGGGACTGCGAGGCCGGCGGCAGCGGAAGGAGAGGCTGGGCACGAGCCAGGAACAGGCTGGCCAGGTCCGCAGGTGGCTGCGCTCGGGCGAGGCGCGCGCGCACATGGCAGGCCGAGCAGGCTCTCGGCATATATGGTGAACCCCGATGTCGCGATGGCGGTCCCGCTTTTCCGCGATCATTTCGTCCGTCCAATCGAAGGAAGCGCCGGATCGCCCATGTTCAGCGTTTGCCAAACTGGAACCGACGTTCTTCGTCCCACGTTCCGTGTTTTATTTGCACGGTATTCGGATTTTCGCTATTTGGTCGTGTGACGTGTGGCTGTGGGTGTGTATTCCGGGATTAGTCAATGGTACCGCGTCGGCGACGCGGGCGCCTTGCGGGCAGAGCCCTTAGCCACCCTTTGTCTTGCGCGGTCAAAACTCCCGCCCCAGCGCCCCACAGCGTGTCCCCATCGAATCCACAGGCGGTGTCTTTGGATTCGAGGCATCGATGGCGGCGCTTGGCGCCCTCCTTCAATCAAGGCGGAGTGCCCGAGCCCCGAGGCCAAGGCGGAGTAAAACTGCCCTCCGGGCGCTTGGCGCCCTCCTTCAAGGCGGAGCGCCCGAGGCCAAGGCGGAGTAAAACTGACCTCCGGTTGCCAGAAAAAAAAGCGGCCGAAGGTACAAAATCTCTCCGAAGGTGGGCAACAGCTTGCACCATAATTTATCGTTCAACGTCGAAATTTATTTCTTTAGTGTAACTCACTCCTAAGATTAATATCGCGTTACTCTTTGGCCGGGGGAGACCGCTCTGCGTACCTACCACAAAAAGGGACCGATATGGGTTTTGGGACGGCCGTACATTGCGGCCCCGGGGCCTGCTCGGCCCTGCCATGCCCGCGCGCTCGCCTCGCCCGAGCGCAGCCACCTGCGGACCTGGCCAGCCTGTTCCTGGCTCGTGCCCAGCCTCTCCTTCCGCTGCCGCCGGCCTCGCAGTCCCGCCTGCCATGCACGCTGCAGAGCCTGTAGACGCCTCTGACGCCAATTCTGCAGCCCACAGCCCTGGCAACTGAGGGCGAGGGCCAGCAGTATACGACGACGACAACATCTCACACCCCTCGCTGGCCAGCGCCATCAGCCCCTCACGGCCCGGCCCAACCTCCCTTTGCTAGCGCCATCGCCTCCAGCGCCTCCAATCAAGTCGCACCACTCTTCTCTTCTTCAGCCAATGCAGCGGCAGCACCTCGTCAGAGGCCGAGCCACTGGCGGACCTGCAGCCAGCCATGCCCCCCCCCCTCCCCACCCGCTTGGATAGACCAGGCTCCACCAGCTCCACCACCGCGTCTCGAACCTGGAGAGGGCATGTGGGCTGGACGGTACACCATTGTTTATCATCCCACGGCGACCTCCGTCTTCCAGGAACCGATCTTGCGACCGAGCTAGACGGCTTGAGCTTCTTCTACCCAACCACCAAAGCCCGTCTCTTCCGCCTCACCCACTCCCCTTCCGACCCCACTCTCTTCTCTCTGGATGTTCCTCTGCCCTTCGAGCCTCCCACACACACACCCTTCCTCTGTCGGGCCTGCACCAGCAAAGTCGCCGTGTATCGCCCCCATGTACCATTTGCAGCTGTGTCATGAAGCATGAAAGATAGACCATAGAAAGCATGAACCTCGAATGGTCTGGTCTCCAAAAAGAAACGTTGGATGATGCGGCGCTTTTTTATATGTGTCGGTTGTGTTTCTTTCTTGTCTGAAATCTGCGAGCTCAACTCCCCAGCTTGGCCGAGTGTAGCACGTCATACAAAAAAAGTCGCACACGTGTGATCGGGTGGGTGGTGGTCGCCCCCTACCCCCCTACCCCTCATTTGGGCGTGTAACGGACGTCTCAGTGGGCAGTCATCGCGTAACCCTACCCTACCCCCCGAAAAAGTTGGAACCCAGCACCGCTTACGTGTATGGCGGCGTTCGGCGCCCTGCTCCTCTCCGGGAGCCTGGGAATATACCCGGACGGCCACTTCGACAGCGTGACCAAGGTGACAACCGGCAACTTCGAGGGCCTCGTCAAGGAGACGGTCGATGCGGGCAAGACGTGCGCGCTCCCCGTCCACTGAAGCTGCGCGACACAAGTTTTACTCGCCGAGCTGGCGTCGCCACCCCGCGTTCCTGAGTCGCCCTCGACCGGCGCAGGCTCTTCGTGCGGTGGATCGCCTCCGCCGGGTGAGGCTGATGACGCAAGCAGGCGCCTGCGTGGAATGCTATCACGAAGGCGTTTGAGAACAACTCTGATGTGGCATTTGGCGATGTCAACCTGTGCGCCACGCCGCCGCCGCCCCGCCGCCCTCGCCCTCGCCGCCCTCACCTCACCTCCCTTCCTCTCCGCGCCTGCGCGGCCCACATTACCGCAAGGCCGCCGCGACGGCGGGCTGCACAACACAAACCAGACAACCTCGCTGCCATCAGCAACGACTGCGGCCCAAGCCCGCGCCCTCCGCCCCTCCGCCCCGCAGCTCCGAGGACCAAGTGCGCGGCGAGTACGCCGGCAGCCCTGGCGCGCGACCCTTCCCACACCCTTCCCAGACACAAGACACTCCCTAGACACCTCGCCGGCAGACCCTCCTCACACGAGGCCACGGCCACCTCGAGGCCACGGGGCCGCCTGCGTGGGCTGGGCATGCCCTCTTGCGTGGGCTGGGCATGCCCTCTTCACGCCGTGTGGCGTGGACAGGCGCGGGCGGCTGGCCTACCATCCGCGTGTACAACAAGAAGACCGGCTACGAGGGCGCGTTTGCGGGCGACTGGAAGGCTGCCCTCTCCCTCCCTCCCCCTCTCTCCCTCTCTCCCTCCCCTCCCTC
>NW_005201165.1:2852-11348 GCF_000372725.1 Emiliania huxleyi CCMP1516 | reverse complement strand
GCACACCCCTTGGGGGGGGGCACGATAAATTCCCGGCTAGAGAGACCGGGGGCCTTATTTTCTTGGGGTCCCCGGGAGAGGAGGGAGCCATTAACCCCGGAGGCCCGGCCAGGGTTTTCCGGTGTTGGGGATGGACCCACATTAGTGATTACCAGCCTGGGGGGGGCCGGGGTACTGTACGGTCGCCCGCACGCGCAGGGCTTAGCCTCTCGCCCGTCTGCGAGCGTCTCTCCCCTCTCCGTCCGCACTCCGCAGCGCCAGCGCGAGGCGCAGTGCATCCGCACCGGTGCCCCGAAGAGCTCATCCGGATCGAAGAGCTCAGATGGATGGTACTTGAACCGCGATGCGGCGCGTCACTGGAATCCAGAGGATCTCAAACTTGTTCACCTTGATGTCGTTCTTCTCGAGGCCTATCTCCGCCTCCTCAGTCGCCTCGAGATCCTGCTCCTCCTATAACTCACACAGGCTTTCACGCGCTGACGCGATACGCTATTGACGACCTCGACCCCGAACCCCAGCCCTCCTCGGTCCGTATCTTGGCTATCTTGTCCTCCAGCTCCTCCTTGAGCTCCTAGGGGCGCGTGTCGAGCACATGTCACTCTTTGTCAGAGAGCAGCCTCGCCGACCTGACCCTCCCTCGTCCTCCCTGCCCCTCCCTCTCCCCGCGCCTCTGCTTCATCTCGCAGTTTTTGAAGGTTGTCCTTCTGCTTCTTGATCTTACCCGCGGCGGAGGACGAGCCTACTCGACGAGATTCGAGGTGAACCCGAAGTGGCACATCGGCAAAGTCACTGATGGGCTGTGCTGGAAGGTGTGTGCGCTCCCTTGCGATCAAGCGTGCTCGTCTTGAACTTGCTGCGCGGGTTCATCCAACACGAGAAGACCTCGACACCAATGTCAATGGCGTCGCCAAACCATGCGCCCTTCTGCGCGCCTAATCGCCTCATTGTATATAGATCACGCGAGATGATGATGGCTCGGATCCGTAACGCTCTTCTGCGCGCCCTCCAGCTCCACGAGCTCATCCTCCTCCCGCTGGATCTTTGCCTATGACTCACCACCCGCCATCTTACAGCCCCGCCGAGCTGCCTCGCGCGGAGGAATCGTCTCCTGCAGCCGGTCGCTCTTCGTCTCGTACGAGGAGCGCAGCTTGGCAATTTCCTAAAAAGTACGTGGTGGACTCGAGCCTGTCACCTGCACGTGTCTTGAGAAGGGTGCTTGGCAACACTCTCCTTGTCAATCTTCTCCTCCACCTCCGCCTTGCACCGCTCCTCGAAGGCTGGCCGCTCCTCGTCTGTTTCACAGCCACCTCGGCGTGAGTAGGCGCCGTTCGCGCGCAAGTATACAGAGTGATGCTGTCGCCCGAGCGGCCGTAGAGCTTGAGCTTCTTGTTCACGAATAGGCCTATCCACACCACTGGGCATGGAGAGACGCCGTCAAGAGCTGACGTTCGCTTCGTGCCAACGGACACCGCGGCTCTCGCTCCGGTACACGTCGTCTACCACCTGTGAACAGCGACATCTCGCCTCACGCCGTGAACAGGCTGTCGCTCCGCTGTTGAAGCGGGCGGCCGTCTGCCGCCTGCTTCTTGAGCGCTGATAGCTCCTTCGTCTCGTCGAGCCACTCCGGCAGCGAGACGTATCGCGTCCCCGATGGCGGCATGGGTAGCACATCTCCCTCCTAACGCCGATAATCCGGCAAGATCTTACCGAGATTCCAAACGGCACCGGGCGGAACAGCCTCGCTCCTCAAGCGCGACCCGGCGCGGCTCGCTCGGCAGAGAGTCGCCGAGTGGAAACCAGATGCGGTGTTCGTCGACCGCCTGATCAGCAGTCGAGCGTGCTGCGACGCACAGCGCGGCTGATGACAGACGGCTGCATCTAGGCCCGCCTCGTCGAAACCGTACTTGGACTCGTCGAAACGCAGCGTGAGGTGCGCCCATAGCGCGGGTCGGCAGACGATCACGCCGTCTTCGCGCTTCGGCTCCGCCACGTCCTCGAAGGCGCCTACTCGGCCAGGAGCTGTGAATGGCGATCATGGATGGGGGATCTTCCACGTCCCTCAAACGCGCCCTCTAGCCGCGCGCTGAAGACCACCTTTGGGTCGAGGAACGAGCGGTCCACTTTGCTCGGAGGGGGCGAAGGCAGCGTGTCGTCGTTCGGCGCGGTGGGCTTGCTGGAAGTTGCGCCACTGCCGCTCGAGCTCGAGGCTGTGTCAGAGGAGGCTGGCTCAAGGATAGGCCTGTGGAGCGGGCACTCGACGAACTGCGCGATCTCGACGCGCGTGAAGGGGCCTTTGAGGTAGCACATCGCGTAGCGGCTGTTGAAGACGACCGGGTCGCCGCCCTTTGCCTGGTAGAGGAGAAACTGGCGCGGCTCGAGCTTGCGCACCGTATCATCAAGCTTTTGCTGCCCAATACCTTTGAGCACACGCTCGCGGTCCTGCTTGGTCTGCAGCCGGCCGATGCACCAGAGGCCAGCGTTAGAGAGGGCCTTGTAATCGAGGTCGATCGGGTTCTGTGTGGCGAGAACGACGCCGAGCCCGACGGCGCGGGCCTGCTTCATCAGCGTCAGCAGCGGCGTTTTGGATGGCGGGGATTTCGGGTATGGCGGCACGTAGCCTGCAACTTCGTCAAAAAAGACGAGCGCGCGCAGATCATCAGAGCCAGGCTGCGCGCGCGACCAGGCGAGCAGGCGGCCGAAGAGAAGCCCAACGAAAAAGTGGCGCTGGTCCTCATTGAGGTGGGCGATGTTGAAGACGCTCACTGGCGTCTTGCCTGGCGATGTCGCGAGCAGCGCGTCCATGTCGAGTGGGATACCCTTGGTCCACGGCTTGAAGCTTGGCGCGGCGACGACACCGTTTAACTTCATTGCGAGCTCCATTCGGTCATCCGGGGGCAGGAACTTATCGAGCGGGAAAACGCCAACCTGTTCACACGGACAGTGTTCATAGGACGAGATTCCGTCTCGTCAAGTCTCTTTCCACACCTTCTTGAAGGGCGGGTCCACCAGCTTGAGCACCAGCGCCTCGAGGTCGGGGTCCTCGCCGTTCGTCCATGCCGTCTCGAGCACGGTCGACATGACGATGTGGTTCGGGTCCTTGACCGGGTCCGCCTTCTTGCCAATGAGCCCCATCAACCCGCTGACCGTGTCTTGCACGAGCCCTCGGCATGCCTCAGAGTCGGCCAGCGTTGCTGCGGGCGGGCGGCGCAGCGCGCCGAGCACGTTGACTGGGACACCTGTCTCGCTACCGGGCGTGTAGAGTCCGAACGACATCGTGTCGGCGAGGTGGGCTATCCGGTCGAGGTCGATGCCGCTGCCGGCGGTACCCTTGCGCCACTGCGCGGCGAGTGCCTCCGCGTCCTCTTTCGGAGGTACCCACGGCGCGAACGCCTCTGCAGCGAGGCCCTTGAAGACGAGTCCGAGGTTGCCGAGGTCACCCTTTGGGTCTATGCAGATGACGGGCACGCCGCTTGAGATGAGCTCCTATGCCACACAGGCGCAGCTGCTGTTTCCGGTGCCAAGGGCTACTACTAATGAGAGGGTAGCAATAGCTGCATGGCCTTAAACAGGCATCGTAGTGCAAACAGGATGCATCTATGAGGCGAGAGCCTCGAGGAGGACCAGCGAAAGGCCGGTTTTGCCGCTTCCTGTCATGCCAAGGACAATGCCATGCGTCTTGAGGCGCGAGTTCTTCACCTTGACGTCCTCATCCGAGCCAGGCTGGCGGCCAAGGTACATGGCCGCTGCAGCACGTCTCACTCGCGCGGACGGCCGTATCTAGAGTTACGCAGAAGAGAAATAAGCGCTGGCTTAAGAGAATTTTACACCGCTCCCTCGCACGACACTGGGCACGGGACTGGCACAAGAGAAATCCGGGCTGCCGAGGCGTGCCCTGGAGTGACTGGACGTGAAATCCCTGTGTGTGTGGCGGCGGCGTGCCGTCCTCCCATCTCTCCTTTGGTGTATGTTTTCTTTCTTTGTGGGGTGGGGTGGGGATGTCGGGGTGGGGAGTGGGTGGGCGCCGGAGTGGGAGTGGTGTGACTGCTCCTGTGGTGCGGGCGACGGCTTCTGCGCCCGCGCCTCGCCTGTCGCGACCGTGAATCGTGTCGTGCGACCTAACATTTTTGTATCGCCCTCCTCTTTCTTTCTGGAGTGACTCGACGTCCGCATCTTGACAAAGATCGACCCAGCCCTGGATGGACCCTCTACCCATGCTCGTCCACCGCGGGCGCCTGCGGCGCCGCTGCGCTCTAACCGCCATCGTCGTCGGGGAGAGGGGGGACGACACTGCTCTGGCAGGGTTCGTGAGTGAATTTTCACACTTTCACTTTCACATGTGAATTCATGTGAATTTCACATGAAACGTTTCGGCCGCCCCCGTTTCACTGAAAATTTCACAAGTTCGACTACTTTCGAAGGCTCTGGCATCTCCGAGGCGGCAGCGGCGGAGGCGGCAGCAGTCGAGGCGGCAGCGGCGGAGGCGGCAGCGGAGAGAGCGGCGGTGCGCCTACCACTGCCGGCACCGGTAGGGATCTGTGCCACCAATGCCGCGCGTTCCTGCTTCCCTGCAGCGAGGCCGTGGTCAAGGCCGTGGTCGTCCCCAAGGCTCAAAGAACAGGGGCCCGCCCTCACTGCATCAAAACGCGGTGTTTGAAAGCGAGGAAGTGTAGAAAGGAAAGAGCCCACAATAACTAGTGAGAGGAGGTGCAGCTTGGTTCGTGTCCTCGGGCGCTCGAGGACGTGTTGTGTTGCCTCAATGTTCTTTTACTGCGCGCCCCCGCCGAAATACACTGCAAATACACCATACACACGCGAGATGCGTCGGCAGCGACGCGCACGACCTCTTAAGAAGCACCGTGTCGTTAGGGTTAGGGTTAGGGTTAGGGTTAGGGTCAGAGAGCGTTCAAGCCGTTGTGCAGCTCCTAAGAGAATGGTCCGGTTTGGGCCGAAACCAAATGGCGGAATCAGCGGTCCGTCGACACGAGCTCTCGGTGAACGCTTTGGGTTCTTCGGGCTAGGGTTAGGGTTAGGGTTAGGGTTAGGGTTAGGGTTAGGGTTAGGGTTAGGGTAAGGGGTTGGTTGTCGTCGCGCGCTCTCGATATCTGGCTAAGACAGAGACACAGCAGCAGAGGCGACCCAAGCGACACATCAGAGCATGGATGCTTGGGGGCGCGAGCCGCCATCTTGGACTGTGAGGCGAGTATTTGCAACCGGGAGCTCGCCGCCGCCCCTACACCGCCGCCGCCGCCCTCCCGGTGGCAGATAATAGCCCAAGTCGAAGAGTGCGCCCCGCCCTCGGTATCTGGGCGGCAGGCGGGACTAGAGAGGCACGCTGGTGCACGGATCGCCGATGGGGGCGCGAGCCGCCATCTTGGACTGTGAGGCGAGTATTTGCAACCGGGAGCTCGCCGCCGCCCCTGGAGGCCACGCGGCGCAAGCTGGACCGCTGCCGCGACGACTTGGACGAGGCGGAGGACGAGCTGGAGGCATATTCGGAGACACTTCCAATACACGTCCTAGACACGTCCTAGACACGTCCTAGACACGCCTCGTAATCTGCTAAGGTACGCACCATACTTCGCAGAGTAGCGTCCGAGGCGTCTCGGGAGCCACCTCGGGTTCAGTAGGCAAACTTGCGCTAGAAGCTTTCCTTCACTCCCGAACGCACGCACCGCCTGCCGGGCCTCTCGATTTAACGCCTCCTCTCGCCCGACTCGAAGGCGAAGGAGGAGGAGCACGCCGCACTCAAGCGTGAGAAGGAGGCGGCTGACCGTGAGAGAGAGCAGACACGTCGCGAGTTCGAGCGCGCACAGAAAGACGCGAGGAGGTGACCGAGTGCCGTCAAGCGTGCTTCACTACGAAGCGCGTGGAGCCAACTCCAAACACGACACGGTGGCCGTAGGCGATCGAGCGCGGCGCAGCGCCGTGCGTCGGCGCTCGGCCAGGTGCTGGACGAGAATGAGGACGAGGACGAGGACGGCTTAATCGATGATGACGACTCAGAGCTGACGCCCCTCCAGCGGCGTCTTCGCCGATGGCGACGCCAATGGCGCCGTGTCGCTGCGCGGCTACGTCGTTTCTATAACCGCCGGTGGCCGCTGCGGCGGATGGTGCTGCACATCGACACTCGCTTTGGTTCGAGCACATCGGTCCCTTCGCCCTCGCCGAGCGGACGGAATGCTGTGAACAACGATGCTCAGCCTCAAGCTCTGAATAGGTCTACTTCGCTTTCGCCGAGTGGATGGCCGACACCGCGCTGCTACACTTGTTGGTCGTCTACCTTCCGCTATTGCTCGTGCATTCGCTCTCCTTGGTGCACGCCGTTGTCACCTCAAGCACCGCCTTTACCGAGGGAAGACGCATATCGGCCGATCTCTCGGCTACATCCGGCAACATCTCGACCGTAGGCTCCTCCATCACCGAGTGGAAGACCAGGGACACGCTCAACTCGAACTACGCCGACAACTACCTTGTCGCCGGCTACTATTTCTTCGGCGGTCTTCCTGAGCTGGCCAATTTTTACTACTCCGGGTTCTCGGGCGCTTGGCCAAGCATGCGGTACGTCTACTCGGCGACGGTTCCAGCCCCGTTTGTGCACGTATGTTTCGTGGCCGAAAGATACCCACACAAATACACCTAAGATGTAGGTCCTGGCTTCGCTCCTCTTCTACGCCTACGCCACGTACCAGCGCTCTCTCTCCACGTACCAGCGGCAGGCACCATTCCGAGAAAGAGTAACCGTGACTGCCGAGATTGCGCCGTGATTTTGCCGAGAGACCTCACAAAAGCGGGGTCTCTCATCGCCCTCGACTCACGTGGCAGGCGTATGCGGAGGTGCACAGCGGTGGACAGCGTAACAAGATCGGGTTCGCGCGTAATTTGTTGGCCGAGTGGGACATCGACGTCTCGAGCCCCAAGGAGCTAATCGAGGGGAGAAGCCGCGTCGCCGAGACCTTCCGAGCTCTCATCAGCGAGCTGAAACGGCTGCAAAACGACACCACAGCAAGGACAGCGCCTTCCACGCGTCTACCTGTGCGCCTAGGCGAGTCGCAGTGGCGCCAGCGCGTCCGAGATCGTTCGGCGTCGGATGCGCGGCGGCTGAGGTTGCGTCGCGTGGCGGCCAGCGTCGCGCACACGTTGCTTCAGGTGCATCTTCATCATCGCCAATAATTCAGCAACGAGGGCGCTTGATAGCCAAACACGTGAATAGGTCGGCGTAGTAATTCTCGTCATCTACCTTCTCGGAGGGGGCGCCGCCGAGCTCTCCACGGAGATCATCTGCTTGCCAATCTGCACCCTCTATTATCGGCTCGACCAATCTTGGCCAATCTCGGCCGCAGGTACTCACCTTCCTGCCGATGGGCTCGAGCGAGTACGTGGCCACTGTCGCCATCTCGGGCACCAATGCGGTGATGCCGACAGTGACGCCCGTACTGGTCGAGCCGCCGAGCGCGATAACCCGCTGCGGAGAGGCATTCTTCACGCATAATGCGAAAAATTAGGTCAAGTTCGCCAAGTACGACAACCCTCTACACACGCGGATCCACATGACGGTCGCGTCGCATTTTCCTGGGCCGCAGGCTGTGAAGCGACGTACGCTCTATAGCAGTGTGACCTCTGCGAACAGGTTGGCTTCTTCCTTGGCCGGATGCTCACGCTTGGCACGGTCCTACAGTAGCCGCGATGAGCCTAAGAGATTAGCTGAAGTTTGTTTCGCCGGAGTCTTCGGCATTGTCGCGCTTCTTCATCGCCCGCCCCGTCTAGTGAGACGCCCGAGCTCCACTCTGCCTTGTGTGAGCTCAGGTATTCCTGGCTTACTACGGTTGCTTCACCGGTGCGGACGTCATCGTGCCGAAGAAGCCGCTGCAGGTCTGTGGCGGCTCCGACGTTAATTTTGCCATCGGGGCGCAGGTCCAGCTTAGCGGAGGCCTTTCATAGCTACTCCAACAGAGCGGGTCGCTTCCCGCTGTGATAGGACCACTTTGCGCAGACCCTGCTCCTGCTGGTGCTAATCGAGTTTGTGCTGCCCAAGCTCATCAACCTGGGGCAGGCGCTTATCGAGCCACCCCAGCCCTGACTTCCGTTCTTGACGACGTCTCTCCACACTGCACCACTCTGACTCAGGTGTTACTCAAGCTCGTTGTGCTGCCGCTGTTGCTGCGCCGGCCAAAGGGCGAGATCTACCTCAAGGTTGAGAAGCAGGTGTGTAGAGGGTCCTTGGCCGGATCAAGAGCTTTGAATGCTTCAGGCTGCGCCTGTAAATAGGTGATCCACCTCGTCTACTTCCAGAGCCTCTTTTGGATGCTCATGCCGTTTCTGCCGTGGGCATCGGCCCTCATGTGCCTCTGCTTCCTCGGCGATTTGAGCCTCGCCCCTCAACAGCATCGCAAGTCCACGCCATTCACATTTCCGCCGCCGGTGGATAGGCGACTTCTTCTTCGACCAGTTCTTCCTGCTGCGCTTTTGCTCTAAGGCGGCGGCAGGAACTTCGACTGC
>NW_005201166.1:0-6761 GCF_000372725.1 Emiliania huxleyi CCMP1516 | reverse complement strand
CGGGGGGGTCGAGGTTGCTGCACCACACACCGCTGCCTATCCCACGTTCGGTTCCTATAGATCGGGACTCGAGCCCGACGCTTCCCACCCTCTGCTTCCCTATCGACCCGCTGTTTCCTCCTCCGCCGACCTCACCGCCCGGTGTTGTCGCAGCACCGCCGTGTTGCCGCAGGCGGCGGTCGGCGGCGCGCTCCTCTACTTTCTGCGGCACGCGGCGGTCTACGCGACCCTGTCGGCGTACGCGTTTGATTGGGACCGGCGCTGGTACGTGGAGCAGGGCTCTGGAGGGGGGGGCTCTCAGCAGGAAGGCGGCGCGTTGGACGCGCCCGCCGACGCGCTTATCCGGGCGGATTCGGCTCTACTACGCGCGGGGCGCGAGCCGGAGGGGCCGGCGGGGCAGGGCAGTGCGCGCGCCTCTTCGGCGAGCTCTTCGGTCGGCCCCTCGAGCGGCGGCTGGCGACGCGGCAGCCGTGGCTTCCGGGAGAGAGTGGCGGCGCGGGTCAGACAACCGGTCGAGAGCAGCAAGAGAGAGCGAGGGAAGGGAGAACCACAGGGCAGTTGACCGGGGGGAGACACGCATGCGTGCGTGGGTAGTCTCCCCCCATCCCCAGGGCCTCCATATAGGGGATATGGGCACGCACCTCAACCTCTCGTAGAGATCAGCGCGCAGCGCCTCGGGAGGTTATGGTCTTCTTAAAGTTTTCAGGACGAGAGGCGAGACCGCAAACACGGACCCCCCGAAAGCCCAAACCAAAAAACGAACGGAGCGATGCATTTACGATTTACCCCAATCGCCCTTCCGTTACGCATTACCGTAGCCTCAAGCCTGTGCAGGGGGCCATCCTGCTGGTCCGTCTGCAGATGATATGCGCATCTTGAGATAGAGGGAGAGGACCGTGAGTTGAGGAAATCGAGGGACGCGACCCACTTCGCCACAGACGGTCCCGCGCCTCGCCGCTATGACCGCTGCACGGCCCATACCATCCGCTGTGCAGCGGTCTTTGTCCGGAGTGAAAAGTCCAACGCGCTCGTCGGTGACGGTGTCCCTCGATTTCGCCGCGCTCCGGCACCGCTCCGGGACGCACGCCGGCGAAGCACCATCAAGCTGCTGTACGGCCCCGGAATCGCCTCCCCTCGCTTAGCTAGACTGAGAGTTATTGTGCACATGGTTAGTCTCTGCAATATACTCACTGACACCCCCCCTCCCAGAGCTCGTCCCGGTCCGCCACGGCCATCCTCGGCCTCCGGAGGGCCCCCGGCCGCGGCGCGGTGCGGCGGCGTCACAAATCCGACGGCAGAGCACCGGGACGCGGTCGGGCGATCTGAGGTCCAGTGAGGCGTATGCATTGCCCATCCAGGGCTATCACATGGACCTATCAACAGGCGCCTGCGGCGGAGCAGGAGGGCCCAGCGCACAACCCCTGGTCAACTCAGGGTCCACACCCCGTAATATGCATCCAAGATGCACCCCGCTACTTACGTACTTAGGATGCACGCTGATCCCTGATCGGTGTCTCCGCGACGCTCTGCGGCGGTCGCCCGTCGCCGAGCCCATCTCTAGATGGTTTGTATCAACTATCTAAGATGCCTGAATAGTTGATCTGAAGATGCTTCGCATCCCCCAAGATGCTTGGCATTTAATGATTAAATACAAATTAAAGCATGAAGACTTGAGCGGCCTGTGAGCCCTTGGATCAAGGTGGAGTGGAGACTATGAATCTATGCTTGAGCACTTGAGCACTGGATAGGGCCGATTCCGCATGGTACGGGACCCCTCGATCGTCTCGCCCTCCCTCGACAGGCCTCGACAGGCCTCGACAGGCCTCGACACCTCTACCCCTCGACAGCAGCTCGACACCCTCGACAACGGGCCTCGACACCTCGACCGACCAGGGCTCAGAAACCACCGCGTATCTCTCTCTCTCTCGCATGCGTAGTCGAGCATACAACTGGGTGTGCCGTCGGCGAGGTGTGGATATGCTCTTTACGCCACCAAAAACCTTCGCGCACCGCCACGCACTCCTCTCAGATGAAATTACATGTGCACGCTGCTCGCGAGCAGAGGTGACACACGGCCGGCACGAAAGGAGGGCGGTGCCTCGAGCTCGCACGAGCGCGGCGAGCACACGGCGAGCACACCGGAGGGCCCGCCGGCGGCGGATCCCGGCAACAGCCGATCATGCCATTGCTGCAGTAGAAGGTGGCGCGGAGAGCGAGGAGGGGTGACGGCGCGCGAGAAGAGGCGCACGGGTCGTGCGCGCCGCTCGCGAGGCGCTCCCGGTGTCTCCGGCGCCGCAGCCGACCGGTAAAGCACGGTCGGGCCGGCGGTGGCGCCTCTCGAGCGCAAGAGGGCGGTTTTGCGGATGCGCTCGGCCGCCTCGGCTCGACGACACGCTGAGAGAGCCGCACAGGGAGACGGTCGATCGGGACGCAAAATCGGACGACACAGATCGTTTTCGAGTCGTCTCGAGGCACTCGAACCGCCGCGCAACCGCCCGTGGCGGCACGGCGAAGGGCTGGCCGGGCCACTGCTCTTCGATAGATAGGCGGATATTCGCCGTGGAGTCCAATTTCAGGCGGTATTGGTGCACCCAGCCTAGGGATCCACTATTGTGATGTTAGAGGTGGGTTAAGAGGGAGATGCGCGCGAGCTGCGGGACCGCCGGAACGGCGGGCGGGTGTTTGCGACGCGCCGCCACTTTTGGCGACTTTTGGGACGCGCGATCGATCGACCGAGAATCGACATGGCGGGCGAGGCCGTCACGGCCATGATCGTGGCTGCCGACGCCGGCGACAACCCGCTGGCGGACCGCCGCGAGGACCGGGAGCAAAGATGGGCAGATGGTGCAGCGGCGCGAGCAGCGGAAGACCAGACCGGCGCGGGCACTGGCGCGCAGGTTGTGCATGGCCTGGAGAAGCTGGCGGCGTCAGCAATCGAGATGTACCAGAAGGGCGGCGCCGACGCACTCACGGTGACGGACGCGCACGCGGTGCTGGTGAATGACGTGGCGCTGAAGCAGGGCATGATGGCCATATCGGCAAAGGCTGTGTCGAACTACCCGCAGTTTGTGTCGTGGCTGGCCACATTTGCCACGTTTGTGCAGTGCTTCTATCCGTCGTGCGGCTGGCGGCACAATCTGCCGTTGGATGGGAGCGGAGGGAAGCCGATTGCCATCCCGGCGAAGCTGGTGGTGCTCTACCTGGCGATGGTTGCCAACGGCCTGGTGCCGATGGGAGGGTTTGTGTGCGACTTCGAGGACGGTTCGGCGTCGTTTGCTGCACGAGGGGGGCGGGTGCCGCACTCCAAGAGCAGGCCGCTGGGCGGGAAGGACAACTTCACCTCTCTCTCTTTCTTGACGGGCTGAGCGGCTGGTCGCGCGCTCACAATGTGCTGGCGCCGCAGCACGACCCGGATTGGAAGGTGATGATCAAGGCGATGAGGAAGGTGTGCAACGTGCGGCTGGATTCAAACCGGCCCTACAAGGCGGCGGCGCTGTGCCCGGTGACCGTGGCGGCGCTGATGTCGACCCTGTCGGTGACGAATGCGGGGGACGTGACCTTCGCCGCCGTGTTGGCGCTGGGGCTGGCGTTCTGGATGCGGCCGAACGAGTGGTTTTTCCTCGATGTGGAGTGCTTGGCATTTGTGGAGATGCAAGGCATCGAGCTGCTGCACATCCGCGGCGCCCGAGATTGTGCTCGACGGCGACGGGCGCTTTCACGGTGCCTTCATATGCCCGGTGTGCTACGTGGCGTACCACCTGAGGTTCAACGAGCTTGCAACGGGCCCAGCGTTTCGGGCGAGGAGCGACTCGTCTGCGCCGATGCCGATGGACCAGGTCTCGAAGGAGCTGCGCGGCAAGATTGGCGTGATGAACGAGGCGCGTAGCAAGATTGGCTCGCGGCCGCTGCAAAAATTTGAGGTCAGCGCGCGCTGCTTGCGGACGACGTCGGCGACGTTCGCCGAACAGGACCTGGGGATCACCCAGACGATGGCCAAGTATCAGGCGCGGTGGGCGCGAGGCACGAGCGGCGACAAAATCCACGGCGACTACGTGCGGCACGAGGACGCGTCCGGGCAGGCGCTGATGAAGTCGGTCGGCTCGACTTTCGGGGTTGCCTCCCGCGGGAACAAGGTGATGCAGTGGATGCTAGCCAAGGAGCAGGCTAACGAGGAGCCGACGTTTCAAGACGCCGCGACGTTTGACCTCTCGCGTACGCTGCCGACGGCGGGCGGGTTCCCGGCGACGAGGCTGCTCTCCGACCTGGACGTGCGGAGGCACTTGGAGACTCAGGGAGTCGACGTCGCGCGGCTGGACGATGCGGCGCAGGCGACGAACGCCACACTCCTTTTTGCGATGAAGACGGACTTCGGGGATGCAGAGGAGGCGGAGAAGCAGCTGCGAGCGGAGCGTGACGCAGCGGAGGCGACGTCGACGTCGGCGGCGGCGTCCGGGACGCCCGGCCCGTCGACGCTCGGTCTGGCGGAGGTGGGCGAGAGCGCTGCCGGCGCGGATGACGGCAGTGCGACGGCAGCGTCGGCGGCGGCGGTACGGCTGCGGGAGCGGGAGGCTAGCTACGAATTCACTTCAGAGGGAGTGTTTGCGGCAGGAGCGCAGCTCTGGCACGGATCCCTAGGACGGGGGATTTGCTCTTAGGGTACCCCTAGGCTTAAAAGGGTGGGCCCTGGGGCGCCTGCGGCTTAAACGGCTTACAACCGGCCATGGCCGGTTTTAAGAGCTGCTGGGCCGCCGATTCCTTAAACGGTCTTAAACGCTTAAACGGTGCGGGAGAGCTACCGAGGTCGATGGTCCGGGAGGCTCCCCGGTAGACGCCGGAGGCCGGGAAGCTGGCTACAGTCAGCTGGCACGCGTCCCCTATGCGAGTATGGCTCCTGCCAGTGCACCAGACTTACAGATGCGTCTTCAGTGGCGGGTTTGTGCCTAATAACGGCAGTATTGGAGAAACCGGCGCGGAACCCAGCGACGCGTGCCGGTGAGGCCGATTTTCTTAAACGGACTTAAAAGAGGGACCCCCCGTGCCTGCAATCTCTTAAATGACAATTTGAGCGGCCCCCAAACCTCCTCATTTCTTAAAAGGTCTTAAAAAATCCGGCCCTCAGAACCCTAGGGGTACCCTAAGGATTTGCTTGCTGGTAGGGAGCTAGGACGGGGGATTTGCTTGCTTGCTTGCGGCAAGCGCCAAGCCGGAGCTGGATCCCTACCTTCTCCGGGGAAAGTTATTTAGCGACATGCCGGTTTCGGACATCGGCGAACGATCGGAAGGGTGCCGCCTGCACACAAATGGAGTCCAGCGATGTGGGACCTCAGTCCCAGAAGCTTGGAGCTTCAGGCCGCGACCACGTGGCTAGGTGGACACTAAAGTGCCAATTTGGCGCCAAATCTTGGCGGGAAATGACACGTGGCTTGGCGGGAGTGTGGTGTGGCTGCGTTGCTCGCCAGCGCTGCTGTTGAGCGCCAGCTGCTGCTCCCTTCAGCCAGACGGCCGGGCCTGCGCAGCACGACCGCCAGCCTTCCTCCTGCACCACAGGAGCGCGCCAAGGCGCGCGTCTGGGCAAGCAGTGCGTCTCGTCGCGATGCGAGAGTCGACGCTGTGACGCCGGCTAGAATGACAGTGGCAGCATTCGAGTACGCGTCGAGCTGTGCGTACCAGCACTTGTATGCGAGCTAATTGTGTCCCTGAGCTGCTGTGGGGTGCGTGGGCTCAGCTGCGGAGCACGTACTGGGCGGTGGTAGGGGGGGGCGGCGGCGGCGAGGGTGGCGGCGACGGAGGCGGCAGCGGCGGCGGGTGGGAGGGCGGCGGGTGTCTCTAAATAACTTTCCCCGGAGAAGGTAGTCGACTAATTAACGTTTCCGCCTCGGAAAAATACTTCTACTACGAAAAAAAAGCGCGCAGACACACCGTCGAAAAGGGCTCGGCGAGATCTATCGATTGGCACTCTTTCCAAAAATCGACTCGATTTCCTCCCCCCCCCGGACCTCCCCTGCGCGCCGCAGGCGAAGCGAAATTCGGCTCCCTGCGTCGGTCTGCGCTCAATCTGGACTTGATCTGGGGCACCTTGTATACAAGCCCAAGCATAGGTGAGGCTTAGGGCGCTAGGATCGGTCGCCAGGACGCGACAGAGACCGGCACCGGTCCGCATCATCCTGCCAGCCCGCATCAGCGCGCGCAGATCGGGGGGGATGGCTTGCGCGCAGCCAGAGCTGCGAACGCAGGCGGCTGCGGCTGCAGATTGAGAAAGCCGTCTCGAGCGGCCCGAGTCAGATCACCTGCGGCGCGCGCCAGCGGAATGCGAGGAAGAATGTCGGCTCTCGTGCAACCGCGGCCCGCAGCATGCGTGCACACCTCTGAACCGAGCAACGGCTCGAGGCGTTGCCTGGCGGCCGCAGTTTTGTTGGCTTGGCCAGATCCGACGACGGTGGCGTCGCCTCCGGCTCGAGCAGCGCCACCCGCGCCTCATCCGTCGGGGCGGCGAGAGCGGATGCGGAGGATGAGGCGGAGGTGAGAGGCGCAGCAGGAGAGGCGAAGAGTCAGATGTGGTGGCGCCGGCCGAGGAAAAGCGCAGCGCGTCGCTGATGAAAAGCGCTGACGCGTCAGCTGCTGAGCTTCCTGCTCGTCGGAGAACTCGTCGGCTTCAGCTCCGGCGCTCTGAACGCGGCAGAGATGCATCTCCCGCGCGACGCAGCGAGAGCGGGCGCACCGAGGACCAAACGCACCTACGAAGTGCTGCTTGGGACATCGGG
>NW_005201167.1:7628-9663 GCF_000372725.1 Emiliania huxleyi CCMP1516 | reverse complement strand
CAGTCCATCTGCCTCACGTATGCCTTGAGAGCGACGGCAGCGTCGAGCGCGGGCCAGCGCAGGAGCTCGTCGAGCCGCGTGCCGTTCGTGTACACCCGTCGGCCCTCGCCGCCGCGCGCGCCGCGCCACGCTGGCGCCGCCAGCGGTGATGTTCGGCTCACCGGCTCGCTGGGCAAGCTCTTGCTGTTGCTCGGCGCTGGCGCGGCGGAGCTGCTCGTGGTCGAGTCGAAGGACGAGTCGAGCACGACGACGAGGCCGACGCCGATCAGGATCAGCGCGAGCATGCCGAAGGCGACCACGAGCAAAATTTGCTCGGGAGTGAACGCCATCGTCTTGCCGCTACTGTCGCGCCCGCTCTCCGCCACCGTCACCGAAGGAGCGACAGAGGAGCGGCCGCGGGAGCACGAAGAAAAAAGAATTTTTTGCGTGCACGTCCCACAGCAAGAAAAAAGAAAAAAATTTTAACTGGACAAGAGCCCCCTCCGTGTCGCGATGCGCTCCCCGCTCCCGTTCCCCTGTGTCCCTGATCGTCCTTCCAAGATCCTGTGCTCGTGCAGGTGGGACCCTGTCCTTCTCCCACCCATCGTTTGGCGTGTCCGTTCTATTTATTTATTTATTAACTGGACAAGAACGACGAGAGTGGGACGACCGCGAGGTGGCATGAAGGTTGCAGCGAGAATCGGCGAGGGACTGCGAAGAGAGATGAGGAGCGCAAGAGCGCGCCGCAGGCGAAGCGATTTTTTTGGCGGCAGGCTCTTTATCTTGCAGCAGTTTATCTTGTGATCACGCTCGAGCCTGTGAATAGGCCCCGGAGGCCTCAACCCCCAACTAAAGGGTTGAGGGGGGGTCTCAACCGTCAACCAGATGGTTGAGGGGGGACCTCAACCCTCAACCCCTAAACCCCCTCGGAGTAATAAAAAGAACTTGCTGGCTCTTCCTCTCCGGCCCACTACTGCTGCCCCTCTCCTCCGACCGAGTCCACCACTTGCTGCGCAGGCTGCTGCGTGAGCCCTGGCCTGGTCTGTTCACTGCGATGGAGCGCATCATCGAGCTTCAGGAGCAGTACTTTGCGACGGACCTCGACATCGGCGACCACATGCTCTCGTGGAGCGAAGGAGAGGTGGTCGCGTACTTTGAGTCTGGCGGGCTCTCCACTCCGGCCGACACGGTTTCCGTCGCGCCCTCGTTCAGCGAGGTGCAGTCCTCGGCGGACGCGCGCACCGTGCGGTCGATGGACGACGCGAGAGACGAGCTGCTCGCCGAGGACGATCCGGCCGACGGAGGTGCCCATGCGCTCGGCATCGATGAGGAGCCGGCGCTGGAGGACGCCATGCTCGATGGGCTGATGGCAAGTGTGCCCGTCACCACCCGCACGCTGCCGTCCAGTGACGAGGCGTGCCGACAGCAGCAGCCGGCGCCAGCGCATCCACCGCCAGCCGACCCGCTCGCGGCTTATTCGGTCAAGGAGCTGAAGGAGGCGCTGAGGCGGGCGGGCGTGGACGCCTCGAGCTTTACCGAGAAGAGTGAGCTCGTGGCAGCGGTCGCGCGGCTTCCGCCTGCCTCCGGCGGAGCTGCAGCTGCCGCCCCGCCCGCCGCCGCTGCGGCCGCCACCGCCACGCTGCCGCCGCCGCCCGCCACGCTGCGGCTGCTGAGGCGCGGTCCCGTTGCACGCCGCAGGCGCCGCCGAGCGAGAAGGGGAGGCGAGCGGTGGTCAAGGCGCAGGACATCAAGAAGAATGCGGACCGCTGCTTTGGCGACCGCGACTACCCAAAGGCGGAGCTAAAGTACTCGAAGTGCATCGAGCTGCTCTCTGCGCCGGAGATTGCCTCCGAGGCCGACGTGGCGGAGCTGCGGGGCGGGCCGCCGCGCCGCCGCACCGCGCCGCCCGCCTTCCGCGCGCCGAGCTCGGGGCGAGCGCCATAGGCGCTCTGCTCTCCAATCGCTCCGCCTGCCGCGCGCACCTCAACCGGCACGGCGATGCGCTCGCCGACGGGCGTGCCGCGCTCGCCGCTCGGCCTGGCTGGGCGCGCGCGCA
>NW_005201167.1:0-4732 GCF_000372725.1 Emiliania huxleyi CCMP1516 | reverse complement strand
GTAAAACGCGCGGCGAAAGCAAAGCCGAGGGCGGGCGCTTTTTGCCGCAACGATGCCCGCAGCCTGTCGAGCAGCTTCCGCGGCGCCCATGCGCCGCGGGGTTGACCGACGGCCGCGCCTCTCGAGCCACCCGTGCCACGCGCGGCGACGCGCACCCCGCGCGCCAGTCGGCGCACTGGCAGTACTGCACCAACCAACACGGCGTGGAGCAATGTACCGAAGGGCATTGTGTTGGGCGCCAGCCAGCATGCCTCAGCACAGAGCAAGAGAGCGCATGCTGCGCACCCTGGCGCAGCACCAGCTCGCCTCCAAACAGGCGCTCTCACCACTGCACAGCACACCACGAGCACCCGCAGCTGCACTGCTCAACGCTGAAGCTCAGGAGCCTCCTCTTGTTGTCGCAGCTTTGTGCAGTGCAGCGTGCGAGCAGCGCAGCGCCAGGCCGACCACTGGCACGCCCGAGCGGCTGTGGGATGGAGGCCCGCCGAGCGAGTGCGAGCCGCATCGGCGGCCATGTCTCCCGCCGCCGCGAGCGAGGGGGGAAGAGGCAGCGTCGCGCATGCTTTTCCGAAACGATTCTGGCTCTCTTTACTCTTTTATTGTCCCACCAAGCACCATGCAGAGCGCATCTCTCTCCCTGTTTGTGCGAGCGTCAACCGCGCCATTTGCTCTTACCTGGCAACCCTGTCTGCAGGTCTTGCGCGCGCGTGAACAGGGCTCCAGGCCCCAAATGAGAATGACGTGTGAGTGTTAGAGTTGTTTGGTATTGAAAATCCTCTCAGCTCTCTCTGACTGACTCTGTCTCTCTCAGTCTCTCCAGATTGGGCCAGGTACCAATTTTGTCGAATTTATTTCAAAATCTGCAGGCGCGGAGCGCCTGCGAAAATTTTGAAGAAATTTGCAGTCGGGCCTGATTTTCGTCAAGATCTTTCAAATTTGCGGTGTGGAGTTGGGGGGTGTGGGTTAGGTTAGGGTTATTAGGGTTAGAGGGTTAGGGTTAGGGTTAGGGTTAGGGTCAGGGTCAGGGTTAGTCTGGTTGTGTCTGTATATGCCAGCGTTGCAGGGTTCTGCGCTGGGATCTGGCCGCACAGCGCCGACGACTAAGACTCAGCCCCACACGCTGACCTCTACGGCTTTAGGGTTAGGGTTAGGGTTAGGGTTAGGGTTAGTCTTCTTGCTTGTGTTTGTATGCCAGCGTTGCAGAGTTCTGCGCTGGGATCTGGCCCCAGCGCCGACGAGTAAGACTCAGCACCGCACGCTGACCCCACCAAATGCCGCCTCAGGGCGCCAGGCCGCCAGCCACTTCTTACACGCGGCCGGCGCCCTCTCGCGGCAAAAGGGTCGAGCGAGCGGGCAGAGTCGCGATGTCTGCGCACCCGCGTGCCGATGGGCGGCACACGCAACCGAGAGAGGCCCTGTCGCGCCGCCAGTAGCGTTCTCCGCACTCCCCACGCCACCAATTGCCGCCTCAGGGCGCCAGCCACCTCTTACTACTTACACGCGGCCGGCGCCCTCTCGCGGCAAAAGGGTCGAGCGAGCGGGCAGAGTCGCGATGTCTGCGCACCCGCGTGCCGATGGGCGGCACACGCAATCGAGAGAGGCCCTGTCGCGCCGCCAGTAGCGTTCTCCGCACTCCCCACGCCACCAATTGCCGCCTCAGGGCGCCAGCCACCTCTTACACGCGGCCGGCGCCCTCTCGCGGCAAAAGGGTCGAGCGAGCGGGCAGAGTCGCGCGATGTCTGCGCACCCGCGTGCCGATGGGCGGCACACGCAATCGAGAGAGGCCCTGTCACGCCGCCAGTAGCGTTCCGCACTCCCCACGCCACCAATTGCCGCCTCAGGGCGCCAGCCACCTCTTGCACGCGGCCGGCGCCCTCTCGCGGCAAAAGGGTCGAGCGAGCGGGCAGAGTCGCGATGTCCCTGCGCACCCGCGTGTTCGCCGCCTATATGCTCTATCCTGTGCCAAGACGGACACATTTTGACAATCAAAATCTACCTCAAAATTTGCGGCCGCCCCTCGAAATTTGCTGATCAAAATTTGCGGTGGCCCGGATCGAAACCTGTACTTTGGCCAATCTCCAGAGAGAAACCCACAGGCAGCGGGAGAGATTCTTTCTTGCTTTATGCTTTTCGTAGAGTGCAAAATCAGAGAGAGAATTTCAAGAGAATAGAGATCACGACTCTCACAGAATCAGCAACCGCAACGCCGTCAGGCCCTCTCCCTCCGCCTCAAGAGCCAGCCGCGCGGCCTCGCGGACCGCACCTCGTCGACGAGGAGCCGCTCGTTTGGCGAGCCGGGCGGCAGGTTGAGCGAGTCCGCGGCCATCTCCTCCTCGCATGAGTCGAGCACCCGCGCCAGCGCGCCCCTGCCAATCAGGCCGAGCTGGTGCGCCTTCGCGGCCGCGGAGGCGTAGGTGCGGAAGTAGCGCAGCGGCACGCCATGCAGCTCGCCGTCGGGCGGGAGCGGCGCGGCCGTCGCACCCGGCGAGACTGCGTGCATGAAGACGGCGCGGACCAGGCCGGGGTGGCGCCGCGTGATGCGCTCCGCGGCGTCCAGGTCCTTCTCCGACGCGCCATTGTCGCCGACGAAGATGAAGCGGCGGCCTGCGGGCGCCTCGGCTCGCAGCAGCTCAAAGTTCGCCGCCTTGCGCCAGCCCTTGCGCTCCTGGCAGACCCACTCCTGCACGCTGCCGTACAGCACAGGCCCGACGCCCCACGGCGCGCGGAGCCGCCGCTGCGCGGCGTCGCGGTAGCGCACGCACAGCTTGCTGCTCTGCTTGATCTCGAGCAGCGCCTTGAATTCGACGGCGCGGGCGGTGAGGACCGCCACCCTCGCGGGAGGCCGGCCCGGCGGCAGACGCGCGCACGAGAGCTCGAGGCCAAACTGGAAGACGCCCGGGTAGAAGGAGCCGCGCGCATAGCTCGTGTCGACGCCGCCGAGCGGGATGCCGGCGAGCGAGAGGCCGCCGCTCGACTTTACGGTGTCGTCGATGTCGGTCACCACCTGCGTGTCGCCGCCGCCAAAGAGGCCGCCGCGAGCAGCGCCGCGGCGGACCGATGGCTTCAGCCTCGGTGACAGGGGCGGAGCGAAGGCCGCGGCGAGAGGCGCGATCAGCGCGAGCATGAAAAAATAAAAACGTTTCTTCCTAATCCACACCCCCGTCCTCCCGAGAGGTGACGAGTGAACTACAGGTGGTGGGGAAGGCAGCCTCGATTGCCATACAGACATGGGTGCGAAACAACGACAAGACCAAGGCACGGGCAGAGGAACGAGAGAAGAATATAGGGTGGATAAAGCGCCTGTTCACGGCATGGAGGGTGAGCCACACCGAACGTACCGAGCGAAGAGCCGAGCGGAAGGAGGACGGGGAAGATGACTCCGAGGAGGACGAACCAGTGGAAATCCAGTTGTCAGATGTCACGATGCATCCGAAGGGGACCCCAGCGCCGGCATCATCCGTAGAGGCACGAGTGTTCGAAGAGAGAGTGGACCTGAGCAACAACATGACCTGTAGGCAAATGATCGGAGTGGGAGTCAGAAATGTGGTCCTTGCGCGAGGCAGGGGAGCTCGATAGACTCGAGGGGCCAGGATACGCCGCGAGGAGGACGGAGTTGCGCCGAAAAAGGCGAAAGAAGCCGCGAGAACAAGGGACCGGCAGGCGGCGGCGTCGCAGGACGAGGCAGAAGAGAACGACGCGACAGAGGAGGAAGTGACAAGGGAGAGAACGACGAGGGTGGGACGACCGCGAGGTGGCATGAAGGTTGCAGCGAGAATCGGCGAGAGACTGCGAAGAGAGATAGGAAGAGGCGGACGCCCTAGGGTGGGCGACGGATAGCGCACCACACCCTCCTCTCCTTAAAATCCCTGTGTGGTGGCGGCGTGCCGTCCTCCCATCCCTCCCTTGGGTTGTGGTTTTCTTTCTTTCTTTTTGCTAATACACGACGCTTCACGAATGTTTTCTTTCGGCAAAGAAACGCCGTGGGTGGGGTCCAAAAAAGGGGGGGGGCTAAAGGGGCACGCCGTCGGGTCAAAGGCCACCATGGATTCTTGCAAAGAATGGGCGTGGCCGTCCGAGCACGTCTGCGGCCCGTGCAAGGTTCACGTCCGGTCCACCAGCTGCGCTGCGTACTGCACCGAACTGGGCTTGACGGTCAAAGGGGTGCGGCACGACACCGAGACACAACGCCGCCGACGCCCCCGCCTTATCTCCACCACTCTCGTTGCTTGGCCGCGAGCCGTTGGCACGTCGCCGCGGTCCCGACACGTCGGGCCGCGGGAGGGACCGACGTGTCGGGACATGCCGACGCCTGTCCACACCACCCCCGCTGGCCCGAGTCTGAGACCCCGATGCTGAGCCGGCCCCGCCCGTGTGCCGTCCCCAGGCCTGGGACGAGAGGATGAACACCTGCACGCAGACATTCGAACTCGACTTCCACGCGCGCCTCCCTGGCGGAGACGGCATCTGCGAGTGCTCTCCGCCGCCGCCGCCCGGCTGCGACGATTCACAGTGCACGAGCACCGGCAACGACTGCTGTGCGCCCGCGGGCGAGAGCGCGACCTGTCGCTACGGCTACGCCGCCGTGCGCACGTTTCAGGACTGCTTTATCTTCCAACGGGCGACCTATACCTGCTGTCCTTCGCCGCCGCCGCCGCCGCCACCGCCAGCGCCGCTTCTGTCGCCGCCTCCGCCGCCGCTTCTGTCGCCGCCTCCCGCGCCGCCTCCCGCCGCC
>NW_005201168.1:0-6772 GCF_000372725.1 Emiliania huxleyi CCMP1516 | reverse complement strand
CACCCACCCCCCACCCCCAGGGGGACTTTTCCCGCCGGCACCCACCCCTCTTCCCAGTTGCCTCTGGTTCCCGGGCTGCCTCCCTCACCCCAACCAATAGCCCACCCACCGCAGGACCACCCACTTGACGCCACTCGCGCAGAGCACTGGGCCGCGCTGCTCGCCTTCCGGCTGCTGCAGGCGCACGACCAGCTGAGCGCGATTGCCCCACTGGCTGACATTAGCCTCCCTGCACCGTCGCTTCAGCTCGGCGACGGAGAGGGAGGCGGAGAGCTCCTTCGTGGTCTCGTCCTCGTCCTCCGAGTCGCTCGGGTCGTCCTCCGACGAGCCGTACGCGGCCGCCGCCTGCTGCAGGCGCACGACCATACTGGCTGACGTTCGTAACTGATTTCCAAGCGTCCGGGACAAAATGCGCAGAATTTCCGCTAGCTTTGAGAGCATCCCGCAGGGGGGGGGGGGGGGGGCAGGCCTTATAATCAACAGCTTCTGCCACGCGATGGCCCGCCATTGAACCCGCGAGCGGGCGTACGTCGCGCCGCGTTTTGTTGTTTTGCAACGTTGGGGGCCAGCCCAGGGTTCCGGCTCCTACCCAGATAGGGGGTCTGTTGACACTGGCTGGCCCCTATGCAATAGGTAAGTGAGGGAGGGCGAGACGATCGAGGGGTCCCGTACCATGCGGAATCGACCCTATCCGTACCTGTGTTAGTGCCAGTGCGCGCCAGTCCCGTGCCCAGTGTCGAGAGAGAACTTGAGCCGGAGTTTCTTTTTCTTAAAATTCTTTTTCTTCGAATCGGCTCAACTTTGACAAGGGACGCGCGAGTTTCAAGACTGCACTCTGCAGCGCTCAGACACGCGTTGGTGTCCAGTCCGAGCCTGACTGTTCTCCACCTTCCTACCTAACCTAAAACGCGTATGCACATGCCCCGACGCGCCCGTCCGCGAGGACGGCTCGCTGCGCCGAGCGATCCCGGCCCCACGCAAAAGGACTTGTCTGGACGAGTCTCCGACCCGGGCGCCGCTCGAGGGCGCCGCTTTGCGCCTCGCGGCGCCTGTTCACGAACCTGCCACGGTCTCGGAGAGCCCAAGGTTTGCTGCCCGCCTGGCTTCGCTGCGCTCCTGTGCGATCGTCAGCGAACAGACCTCCATTTTGCGACTGTTCCGTTCCTCTCTCGCTCGCAGGTGCCGCACCCAGAAGGCGACTGCCACACGTCGGACTTTGGAACATTTGTGCCGGCGCGTCGGTTTGGCATTCGCGGGAGGCTCGGGTGCATTGAGCGGTGCCACCGCTGCAGCCGATGCCGCTTTGTCTCGTGGTCCGCGGCGCGACAGGACAGCGTTGCTTTCTCTGCCATATCTCCTTGGCGTCCTTAAGGCCCCGCCCCGCCCGGCCCCGCGCCCAACAGGAGTGCTCCTGGTTCTCGGAATGCGATGCTGGAGCGCTGCAGCCCGTCGACGGCACTTTTCGAACAGAGGCGGTCGGTGGCAACTGGACCCGCGGCGCGGCCTCCTTCGCCAGCCGCGCGCGCCACAGCCAGCCGCTGGTCTGGTTTGGGCTCCGTCCGTTTGCAGAGGTGGAGCCGGCTCTGATCCAACAAGAGGCGGAGGACCCTGCGGGAGTCGGCCGGGTGGAGGCCGACGCGGGCAACGCCTCCGCGTACGGTGGCGTGTGGCTGAGCGAAGAGCAGCTTGACCGGGCGGTATCCCACGCGAGGCGATCGCGGCGGCTCGCCTGCTTTGTGCGTGCGGCGGTGCGGTCACCGGTGATTGTGGCGGCGCTGGGCGGCTCCATCACCTCCGGTCTGCCGTTTGGCACTCTCTCTGGGCGGGAGCATCTCGAGAGCCGCTACTTGTACCACCGCAAGCTCGCGAGCTACATGCGCGAGGTCTGGCCGCAGACGCAGGCGCGAGCGCTCCACGATTCGCTCAATTGCGGTCTACCTGCCGTGGGTGCGCGCGTCCCCCCCTCTCCTCCTCTCCAGCGTACTTCGCCTTTTATGTCTCCGTCTCCGCCACGTAAGGCCCCGCGTTTGCGGCGCTATGCTTCGAGTCAATGCTGCCGGCAGGGCGGCCGCCCGACCTCGTGCTCGTCGAGTACGCGGTCAACACAGAGGGAGGCGAGGACCTCGCGTGGCTCGAGGCGCTTCTGCGCCGCCTGCTGGCCTCTCGCGCCGCGGTGATCCTTGTCAA
This sequence comes from Emiliania huxleyi CCMP1516, assembly GCF_000372725.1. Classification (NCBI taxonomy): domain Eukaryota; phylum Haptophyta; order Isochrysidales; family Noelaerhabdaceae; genus Emiliania; species Emiliania huxleyi. The sequence continues at coordinate 4,585 of NW_005201168.1, read as the reverse complement.
CGCTCGCAGGCAGCGCTTGCCCCACCGTCCGATACCTCGCTTCAGCCCGCCCCCAGTGTCCCGGATAGACAGCCGCTGTAGCTTCGTCCACACTCACATCATCGCTGCCGCCGCGTGTAGGCTGCCACAGCCCGGCGTGACAGACTGCATGAAGAAGCAGAAGATCTGTAGCAGCTGGGGTAAGGAGCTTCACCGCTGGGGTGGGCGCAGGGGTGAGAAGGGCGTGGAGGCGCTCGCACAGAGGTATAGCGTGCCGCTCGTGTCGCTCTTCCGCGCCGAGGCGCTCGGCACGCTCCCCTTCGTGCTGCCTAACCTAATGGCGGACTGTGCGCATCCGCACCAGCAAGGCCAACTCGCACCCGCGCGTTTGGAGAGGGGGGGGGGGGGGGCTGTCTCGGGGCGTGGAGAGAGGGGGGGCAGCCAAGCCCTTGACTTACGCGGAGAAAGGTGCGCCGCACCTCGCCGTAGGCCACTCGTGGATGGCGCAGCTCCTCGTACACGCGCTTCAGCAGGTGCGCCACTTTGCAAAATCTTCCGATAGACGGTCAACACGCACATCTGCGGCCACCGTTCCCCTCTTCCACCTCTTTAGCTTGCCCCCCACCCCCCCCACCCCTTGGGCCCCACCTCCACTCAGGCGGCCAGCGGGCCCCTCCAAGGCGGCGGCTCATGCCAGCGCGACGATGTAGCTGGAGCCGTCCCCGAGCTGCCGGCGCCGCTCTACCTCACGGGCCGATTCGCGGGGATCGCTGCCCGCGCGAGCGCCGCCACGTGCTTGCATGGAGAGCGGCTGCGCGGCGCGGTTCTGTCGTCGAGTGGCTTCGCCTTCACGCCGGGACGCAAGCCCGGCCTCCTTGCCACACGCGCTGGCAGCTCGATCGTGCTGAGGTTGAGTTTGCCTCGCGGCCTCGCCTCAACGCCGGTGCACCTAGGCTACCTGCATAGCTGGCGCCCACGGATGGCTCGAGCCGCCGTGAGCTGCGACGCGCCGTGCGAGTGCGCGGCGCTCCTCGACGGCTACAAGACGGGAGGGGAGAATGTGAGCGTGACCAAGATGAGCATCGTAGAGTTGCGCGGGCCGCGCGGGAACGGCACGAGCTGCAGCGTCCGACTCCGGGTGGAGCGTGGGCGCGCTGGCGGCGGCCGCTTCTTTCTGACGGACCTCATCTCGGGCTCGAGCAATCCGGGCGTTGTCCGGTGGGTGTTTGGGCAGGGCGGGGGTGAGAATCTGCTCAAGGAGTCGTGACCCAACGATTTTTCGACCGGCCTATGTATCTGGCCAGCCATGTTCCAATGCAAATTCGTTTTCCTGGATGGGGACTGGGGTGGGGCGGGCGCCGCGGAGTTTGGGAGTCGGATGGGCGGCTCTTCTGTGTGGTTAGAGCCAGGTGTTGCCCACTACATGCCAAGGCTGCCCATTGAAGCGGTGGTCGAAGGAGCACTGCTAGATCGAATCCAACAACAGCCAAGCTTTTCAGCTCACGCGCTCGTGCACACTGACATGGGCCGACGGGTGCCGGTGCTACGCAATGACTCAAGAAGCTCTCACATCAAACACCAACGCCGGCCAGCCTTCTTGCTCAACCCCGCGGTGCACAATGATCAAAACATGTTGCTCAAGGTCGGTACTTACAGCCGGTGCGCGATTGATTCAGGCGCAAACAGCAACGCTAATCGCAGAATTGTCCGGCAAACCATGCCTGATGGAGCTACGACCTTATCGGGCGATCGGTGGACAGTATGGCTTCGGCATCATCAGCAGGTGGCAGGTGTGTACCCGTACACTGAAGATGCTCGGCCTGTCCTTCTGGACGGCCGCATGCACATGGTGTTCGCTCGTAAGGGGAACAACTTCGGGATGGTCAGGATGTACCTAGCCGCACTCGAACCCGTGTACCGCGAGGTCCACCTCAACTATTCCAACGCATACAACACAGAGAAGAATTGGATGCCATGGGAGTACGAGGGGCAGCTGCACGTCTCCTACACGCTGTGCCCTCACAAGGTGCTGCGCTGCAATGCCACGGACGGGCAATGTGCGCTCGCACATGAGACGAAGCTGGACTCGTGCAGCCGGGATCTCCGGGGATCGTCGCAATGGGTCGCGGTGGGTAACGACGCGATGGTCGGCGTGGCGCACGTGACAAGGCATATGGGTGGCAGTGAGCGGCATAGACAGAACCTGAGCATCGATTTGCGGTACGAACATGCCTTTTTGCAGGCGTCTGCGACACCACCGTTTGAGCTGCGATATTTCTCAGCCCCGTTCATGTTCCCGCGCCTGTACAACACCGACGTTGACTTTGTTCAGTTTTGCGCTGGCCTTGCTATCGGCGACAACACCTCGGAGTTGACGTACGGGATTGGCGACTGTGGGGCCTTCTCCGTCTCGATGCCAAAACACATGCTGCTGCACTTTGCAAACGTAAGTGGCCCCAGGTCAGGGCCGACTTCGAGTAGTTGATTCTAGTGTCGTATTTGTCGATTTGGTGCCCGCCTCACGGCTTGCAGACGCCACGCCCTTTGGGATATGGCGGTGCGTGTCTAGAGCGAGGGCGTGTCAGCTCGAGCAATTAATTGTTAGGTGACGACGTGTCATCTGTCCTGTGATGTGTGAAGGAAGAGATCGCACGTGAAAAAAGAATTCTACGGTACAAGGCCGTCACACAGCAGACTGGCTCGGACTTGCACTACATACAAAGGCACAGCAGGCGACGGCCCCTTATGGGCCGTCCGTCGAAGCCTCCTCGGGCTCTATGGCTCCTCCTCCGTCGCCAGCGCCCTCGCCCCCCGCCGGCGGCGATTCCGTGCGCCCCCTCCACGCCCCTGGCGCCGTCGCGATTGGCCGCACGGTGAGTCATCGAGAGTGTGTGCTGCGGGCGATCGATCTGAGCGGGAATCCCTTGGGTGACGAGGGCGCCGCTGCCTTGGCACGTGGCCTCCCAGCCACCTCCATCGCCAAGCTGTCGCTCGGCTGCGCCTCCGTCGGCGACCGCGGCGCCGCAGCGCTCGCGTCAGCACTCTACTCCACAGGTTCGCTGCGTGCGTTGCATCTGCCCCACAATCCGATCGGCGACCCTGGCGCCAATGCCCTGGCCGCCGCCCTCGCGGTGTACGCAAGCTTACGCACGCTAGACCTCAACGCGGTGGCGGACGAGGGCGCCGTTGCGCTGGTGAGAGCGCTGCAGGACAATTGCTCATTGCGGACGCTCGTCTGAGGTCCGTGCCGGGGTATAGGCAGGATCCAAGACATCCATGTCACTAGTGCCGTTTTTGAGCCTGCCGCGGCGAGCGGCCGGGAGGCGAAGGCTGAGCCCCCGCGAAGCGAATTTGGACGAATTTGAGAGCCAGAGTTTCGCTCATTTCTACGAGGATTTTGACACTTGAGGAGAGCGGAATTCAGTAACACCCCAAGCCACGGCATTCTCCCGTCGATGAAATCAATAGAGCTCAGCGCCGCTCTTGTCACTGCTGACGATCGGAGGCGACTCCTTCTTCACGGTGACGCGAATCGTGTCACCCCCCTTGGCGTCGGCAGGCACTGTACAAGTCACATGGCGGGTGCGGCCCGGCAGCGTCACCCGCAATGTTGCGCCCGGCATAGTCCCAGCCGGCAGCTTGACCTGAAAGTCCTCCGTGTTCTTGATCATGCGGCTGCAACCAAAAATAATCCAGCATAATGGCAAATATAAATAAGATAATGCAAGCGTTTCATGTCCGTGGGCAAGCCCCCAACTAGTCAAACCGCCACAAAAGAATGAGAAGCAAAACCAACCGTCCTTGAACCAGGCCAATGAACCAAAACTCACAACAAGCACGCCAACGACAAGCCATGTATCTAGCCTCAGTCTGTCAACTCTCTGAGAAATTACTCATGGGCAAGTCGAGACCGCACAGCCGAAACGCCACCCCTCGCGCATGTTTGTTTGAAGGAAGCGGCACGAGAACGTGAAAAAAGAAAGAGCCGGACCTGCAGCGGGCCGCTTGGGTCTAAATTTAGTGCGTTGTGAAGTGTTTATCTACTGCATCTTTAGTGCACTTTAGCGCGAATTTAGCGCGAATTTAGCGGGGGGGGGGGGGGGGGGGGCACTTAGCACGTGAAACAAGAATCTTACAACAAAACTCCCTCGCACGACACTGGGCACAGGACTGGGCCCGGAACTGGCTCCCCCTGGCCCTAAACCAGGGACCCCCTGAAAAAAAAAAACCCCCCCAAACCCCAGGCCTGGGGGGCCCCCAAAGCGCACAAAGGCCGGTTTTGGTTTCTCCCGGAGGAAAATCCCCTTGCCCCCCGGAAACAATTCCCCCCGGGGGGGGACCCCCCCCTTTTCTCCGGGACTTAAAAAAGGGGCCCGGCCCCCCCCTTAATTTGAGACTCCGGGGGGGGGAAATCAACCTGGGCCCCCTACCGGAGAGGCCCCCGGCCCGGGGTTTCCGGGGCGTGACCTCAAAGGTTCTTTTTGTGAGTTGCGCGTCCCCACCCCGATGCCCCTCTGGCCCCCCATAAATGGGGGTGGGACCTGAGAAATTTTTTTAAACACGTTTCCCCCTGTTAAGCGTCTCTTTTAAATCTCTTTTTTCTGGG
>NW_005201169.1:5121-8760 GCF_000372725.1 Emiliania huxleyi CCMP1516 | reverse complement strand
TGACGGCAAAGCCCTCGCGCTGGAGCTCGAGGGAGAGGTCAAAGTCCTCGCTCAGGCGCAGCTCCACCCCGCCATTTGGACGCTCCGACCCATTCCTCTCGATAGTCTCAGCCTGCGCGCTCTGCCCGCGTCGGCCGCCCTCACGATCCAAGTGCCGTGCGCCACTTCCAACGGGACTCGGTTGCCGCCGCGGCGGGTTGCTTGACCTCGTGCCATTGCCGCCGGATTGCTGCCGTGGCGGAGGAGGCGGCGGCGACGGAGGCGGCGGCGGCGGCGGCGGCGGCGGCGGCGGCGGCGGCGGCGGCGACGACGACGACGGCGGCGGCGGCATATCCACGGTTGCCAACAACTCTGCTGCAGCCAATGCAGCCGTGGCCGATCCCTCTGCGTGTGATGTGCGTGGCGAGGGCAGCGTTTCGCCGTCGACAAGAGCCTGCACGGCGTCGCGCAAGCGTGCCTCGCGGGCAGTGATGGCCCTGCCGCCGCTGGACGCCTCAACAAGGACCGTCCTCAGGCGGGCGGTGAGGGCAGGCTTGGCCCTCGCCCTTTTGCCTGCATGAGCGATCGTCCACTTTGCATTGTAGAGGCACCACAGCAGCAGGGCGAGGAGAACCCACAGGCTCACTCGGCTCGCCTCGCCCATTGGTTGGCGGCAGGCTCACTCGGCCCGCCTCGCCCATTGGTTGGCGGGCAGCCGCGTCGCGTAGGGTGCCGATTCCGCCCCGGCGGGCACTGGGGATCGGGTTACAATACATTGTATTGCAATAAGGGGCAAAGTCGGCTTTAAAAGGGCTGTTTTCTCGTTTTTCATGCACACCCGGACACAGCCGAGCCTCAGGCGTCCAAATCGGGGGCTGTGGGGTAGACACGGCACCGGAGGCTTGGCCCGGGGGCGAAGTGAGGGGCGGCGAGGGCTATCGCGAGCACCAAGGCGACTTGCGGGAATCACTGCTGCACACCAGTGGCGCCCAGTCCGACGGCCTGACGGCGACTCATGGACTTTTCACGGGGGGGGGGGGGGAGGCTGCCCACACCTGTCAAGCAAGACCGCACGCCGGGAGCATCGCTCGGCGTGGGTTCCTTCAATTGAGGCGCGCCAGGGGAGGATTCGTGATTCTCTTTTATCGATTGACTAGGACAATGTCTTTTTCTTGTAGTTTGGTTTGTAGTTTGGCGCCCCGCCTTTAGAATACATAGAGAAACCAAACTACCAACCAAACTACAGAAAAAGGATTAGGGGCTATGAGACATGTAATAAAGAAAAACAGGGGGACTTTTCCTTCCCCTCTTCCCCACGGCCACGCCCTCCACAGGCCAAAGTTGGACCCGCGCGAGATCGCCCCCTCGCGCCGTCCGTCGGGCCCGAGCTGTATGTCCGTGCCAGAGGCCTCTCCCGCCCATCGATCGCCTCTGGGCTGACTCGTGCGAGCGGTTCTCCGTGTATCGATGGCGGCCAGTAGCCGGCACTGGTTTGCCGGATGCTGCAGCACACGATGGCTGTGACGCGACAGATACCCCTCGGTGCTGCTGAGCGGGTGCCCGACGCGTGCGCGTGGACGGAATCCGACCCGCGAGGAACCATTCGAGCCGTTGGTAGCGCTCCACCTCCGACTGGACACGTCATCTGGCCCTGCGTTGAGGCTGCTGCGCACGCATACCGCCAGGGTGCTCACCACGCAGATGCCAGAGACGCGCCGATCGCGGCTGCCTCGACTGCACACGTGTCCACAGACCTCTCCGGTTGACCACTCGGAGATCGGCAGGGCGCGAATTTGCATTTCGGTTCTTCCTCAGAGACAGAAGGCCCACTCGGCAGGGCCTGTGTTCAGCCGCCCGACGAGGTCTGCACCACCGCTCCACACCACCGCAGGATCGAAGGAGCCGTTCAGGGGTGGCGGGGGGAGCCGTGGGGGCTGGATGGGGGCTGGATGGACGCGACTGCTGCAGCCTCGTCTGCAGCCGCTTCGGCAGCCCTGTCAGCGGCGTCGCACGCGTCGTCCGATGGAGGGCTCCTAAGCTGGGCATTGTCTTCCTGGCCAAACCGGGGGAACTTGAGGATGTCCAGCCCGACGACGATCGCCTGCTGTTTGTATCCGAGCGACGCTTGGGCTTCGGCACTCACGGCGCCTCCAATATTGCCCAGAGAAAGCGAAGCTGCTGCTTTGATGTGGCCACCCGCGGTGCGGGCGGCGCGGCAAGCGGGCCGCCGCCAACTCGTGGAGCGGCGCCTAGTCCGCCGGCGGCGCCCATCGATACCCGACCGATCACCGCCGAGAACGCCACGGGGCGGCCGGTCCTCGTCGCAAGCGCTCTCTGGCCGCAGTACGCATGCAAAGAGTTCGGCGGGGCCGGCTGGGCGGCGACCGTGTTGCGGTGCTCCAAGCACACCGCAATCGTCCGATTCACGATTGCCACGACGCGCGATGGCCGACCGTACGAGGATGAGCGCGTCCCGCTCGATCGACTGCGGCCGCTGCCGTCGCGACAACCGCCGCATAAGGCGTGCTCCAGAGGGGTGGAACCCGTCACAATCACCACACAGGGCGACACCCTGCCAATTGGCTCGATCCAGCTGGCCGACAAGGGCGACGGGACCCCCGCCTCCAAGGCTGAGCGGAAGGGCTACTACGCCCACGACAACAAGGGACACATCCCGGACCTGATTCGCTTTGGCTCCTCGACCACGTGCTGGGAGTTCAAGTGCTACACTCCGTTCCTCCCCTCCGGCGCAAAGGGCAACGGCTCTCTGCCCGCTGCGGAGGCGCCGCCTCCCGCGCCGATGGACACTTCATTGCGCTTGGCAACACTGAGGAGCACCTCTCCGTCGTCATCCTTGGCCACCCCCCCAACGGGGTGACCCGGACACGGAGGAGCGACTGGACCGCGTCAGCGGTGACGGCTGGGTGGCAGCGAAGGATGGCGATTACGCTGACGCCCTCGCCAAGGGTCACACGGTCATCCTCCTCGTGACCGAGTCGACCGGAGCATTCTCCGCCGACCTCGATCGCGTCCTCCGCCAGCTTGCGAGGACCGCACGCACTAGTGGGTCCATTGACCACACGCCGTACGGCACCTCTCGCGCGTCCACCCGCTCGCACTACACCTTTCACTCCGCCGCCATCTCCGCCGCCATCGTCACCGCCGACGCCCTCACCATTCAGAACTCGGCCGCCGCCCTCGGCTTCGAGCTCACCCTCGACCCTCGCGATCTCGCCCGGCGCTCGTCGGGTCGGCCGCCATTGCGGTCGGCGCCACCACCTCCTCCCGCCCCCCCCGAAGCCACTGCCGCGCGGCCGCCAATGCGACCGACCCCCCCCGCCTTTCCCGGACCCGCCCTAAACGCCGGCGACGGCGAAGCCGGGGCCGCGCGCGGGACCACCGCCGACTCTGACCTGCGACCGCAGGGGCTAGGGGGGCCGCCATGGAATCTAGCCGTGTGTGCTGGCGTCCGGGTCCCAGCGGGTTTTCACGTAACAAGTACACCCAGGGTGGAACCCGTCATAATCACCACAGAGGGTGGAACCCGTCATAATCACCACGCAGGGTGGAACCCGGCATAATCACCACACAGGGTGGAACCCCCGGCGTAACCACCGGAATGGCTACCCCGGGTTGCGAGAGGGAGGAGGAGGCTTCGCT
>NW_005201169.1:0-3138 GCF_000372725.1 Emiliania huxleyi CCMP1516 | reverse complement strand
CGCAGACTTGTAAAATGCCAAGTGCACGCGCCGCGCCGCGCAGGCGAAGAGAAATTCTGAGGCTCGGAGGAGCTCCTGTTCACACTCGTGTCTGGCCTTTTCTCGGAGCCGCGCCTGCGGCGCGCCGTGGTTTCTTAGATTTTTGCGGAAATCGCTCGGCGTGGTTTCTTAATTCGTCTTAATATGCCAACGCTTTCGCTTATAAAATGCCCGCAACGCACAACCCACTCTCAGCACTGTAATAGGATTCCGTATTATGACTGGACAGAAAAACAAAATATTTCTTAATGCGCCAAACCAACACAGCGTCTTGCGGCCGGAGGGAGACACTGCAGCACTATCCGTGGACCTCCTGCCTTGGGGAAGGTGAAGACTGGTGCCCCGGGGGCGTCGCAGACCTCGCAGTCCGGCAGCCTCTATATGTACAAGTTTCCTATTCAAGCATCGCAGTCCCCGAGCTGAGCCTCGCAGTCCACCCCTCGGGGGGAGCGGGGCAGCTGCCCCGCCCCTGCCGTGGAGGCGGGGGCGTGGTAGGCGATGGACGCGACCTGCGGGGCCGTGGGCTCCGCGGGCGCACAGCCAGCACCGGCGCCGGCACCGGCGCGGCCAAGCACCTGTCCACCTGCATGGAGCGGCGTGCGGTGCGGCGACAGGCGACGCGTACACTACCCTTTCAATTGCATCGGCGCTGCATGCGTGGAGAGGGGCGGTGCCAGCGGCTGCACTCGGCACGACGTGGGAACTTTGGCCCAGCCCTACGTCGACGCCCAGTGCCGGACGCCGCGCCAGCAGTGGCAGCACATGTGCGTCGCGTGCGACGACGAGCCGATCAACGCCTGGCGGCAGCAGGCGGAGGCGGAGCGGGCGGCGGAGGCGGCGGCGCGGTCGGCAGCGTTAGGCGCCGCGGCTGCGGCACCCACCGGCACCAGCGACGACCTCGACGCCCTCGACAACGACATGATGGACAGGGCTCTCCAGGCGGCAGAGGCGGCAAAGGCGGGCGGCGCGCCACCCGTCTCCTTCATCAGCCACGAGCGGGAGAGAAAGGAGATCGGCAAGCCCTGCTGGTCGCACATCGCGTCGGAAATCCCGCGCGTCCAGCACGACGGCTCCCTCGCGATGCCTGGCACTGGCCGTCGCGACGACGTCGACCTCTCCACTCTCCGGCGCCGCTTCCGGAGCGGGAGCCTGACGGCGCCGAAGCCTGAGCCGTCGAGGCCTCGACCTTGCCTACAGCTTGACGGTACACTGTCGCCTTCCTCTCTAGCTTGCACCCCTTTAGACACACACCCTTCGTGCCCTTTGCAGCCATCGAGATAAGCCCGGCCCTACCTCCAGTATGCTTGCTCACGACACCGCAATCTCCCCCGGCAGATGCTGCTGCTCGACATTTCTTTTTCTTGACCTACTTCTCGAACTACTTTTCTCGAACTACTTTTCTCGAACTACTTTTCTCGAACTACTTTTCTCGACTACTACCTCTTGTACTACTCAATCAACAACACCTCCAGCACAGTTGGACATGGACCCGCCGCGATCTCCCTCCTTGAGGGTAGTAGCGAGCCGGCCGTGAATTCTGTTGCTCCACTCTCCCTCACGCCTGGAAGCCGCGCTGCCGAATGCCATGCGCCTTCAAGGGCGGATGCCGTGCTCAGCAGCCCACTGACTGCACGCGCCTCGGCGGTGCGCACGGCCATAGGGCCCTCTCGAGAGTCATGGGGCGGGTGGAGGTGGGAGTCAGTGCGCGTGGAATCGAGTGCAACCCTGCACCCTTGCTGTTTTGAAAGGCTAAATGTTTTCAAACGGCGACTGCACCGTGCATGGTCTCCCACGAGGTATGCGCAGTTTCAGGGCAACGAGGTTCGAGACATGTCCGGTGCGGCGAATACACAAAAGACTAAAGAGTGCTGCGGGCGCACCTGGGAGGAGGCCCAAGTCCAGGCCGCGCTCCGGCCGGACTTAGGCCGTATACCAGGTGCGCCCGCGGCGCGCTCTCGGCGAAGTTAGCCATTCTACACGCTCTCCGTGACGTATTTTTGCGTCATTCGTAATGATGTGGTGTCCGTCTCTCCCCCGTGTGTCTGACCGAGCTTCTCGGAAGCTACGCCGCCTCCGGCGGCGCTAGAGGGGGGGGGGCCCATGACCCCGGCAAGCCAGTGAGGACCGGGGAAGAGCGATTCTAAAATCAGCCAGTGTGCTGTGAGAGAGGCTTGTATCTTAAGAATTCTAAAATCAGGTCTGGCACTGGGCGAACATCGGCCGTCCCTCAGTGCTTCCAGCCTGCCCGCTTCAGTTTCCTCAATGGCTCGAATTTTGCTTGTAGAAAAAAGAATAGCGGAGGTAGCGGGCCGCCGGAGCGGGCATTTCGAAGCACCGAGCGGGCAGCTCGAAGCACGCGGGCGCAGGCTGCCACCGCTGCCCGGGCGCCCCGAGCGGCGGCGGAGGGCCGCCCAGGCCACCACCAGTGCCCCTCCCACCGGCGGCGCGGCGGCAGCGGCGCCGACCGCCCCTCCATCAGCGGTGGCGCGACGGCTGTCGTCGGGGCGCCGGCAGGTGCCGCGCGCAGAGGGTGCCACCGGACCGTCCGACGCGCGCCCGGCGGATCCTTCGTCGTCCATGGCGGGCCGAGCACCCCCGCGTCGCTTCTCGGCGCATTGGAGAGCAGAGGAAGCTGCTGGCGTCGCCGCTGGGATCGGCGGCGGCGCCAGCAGCGTTCTCGGATCTGAAGCCGACTTTGAGCGCCGATCGATCGATCTGAGGGCTGGCCGATGGGTGGCGCTGGGACATCGCCGCCGCCGCGGAGGCCGGCGGCGACCAGAGGAGCGGTTGGGGCGCGTGGCGCATATGTTACCTGCCAAGTGAGCATTCAAGAGTGTTTCGAGATTTATTCGAGATTTGAAACTCAGATGTTCGTTTCCAGTGGGGAGGTGCGAGACCTGATCTTAGAATCGCTCTATCGCAAAAGCCGCTTCTGAAGAAGCCGCAAAGTGGCTCAAGCGCAACAACATCGAGGCGGGCGCCGGCACGCTCGCCTATGCCTAGGACGGCGACCGCCTCCACTGTGAACCACTTTTGATGCCTAATCTCAAAGTATAGCCAGGGGGGATACCCGTAGCCCCCAAAGTGAACTGCCTGATC
>NW_005201170.1:5546-8591 GCF_000372725.1 Emiliania huxleyi CCMP1516 | reverse complement strand
AGTAGCATGCGTTCGAGTTGCGAGAATTTATGGTCGGCATCAAAATCAGTGGTCTCACCGGCGGGGCCTCCTACTGCCAACCGGGCGGTGCGGGGCACGCCAGCCTCTCTCGGTCTTCTACGCCTCTCGTGCCTCGCGGCGCCTCTGCTTCAAGGAGGGAAGATACGGCTCTCGCAGCCCATCATACGCCGTGGCACAGCGGAGAGCACAGCGGGCTGTACAAGTCCATCGGATAGTGCTCAATATCTTCGCATGCTCGTCGTTGGTGATATCCGCGCGAGGTCATACGCCACAGGCCAGCAATCACTCGGTGATGAGACTATTGATGTAGGCGCGACGCTCTGACACCGAGTGTTGATGTGTGGTAGTACAAGATAGACTCACCATGGTCACAAGTCTTTAGTAAAACGCCAGCACTCGACACGACGAAGGTGTATTGGGCTCGAAGGCGCGGTGAACACAACCGCCTCGAGCGTACCGCTCAAACACGAGCCGAGGGGGCGGGAGGGGGGGCGGTGGGAGGCGGGAGCTGGGTCCAGTGCGCTCTGCTGCTGGGGGGGTCGGGACCCCCCCCCCCTAGCAGCAGGGACGGGCTTAGAAGTGCAGGGGGGGTACCGAGCAATGTGCGGCCGCTCCCGAGAAGGTCCGTCGAGCCAACCAGCCGCTTGGCCAGTCCCCGGACCCCGCACCTCTCGCGCTTGCACTGGCTTGAGTACGCCAGTGCTGGCAGCGGAGCGATAAGCCGTTAAGGGGCCCACTTTACTCAGGATCCCAACAGTCGAGATGTATGTATGTAGGAAGGTGAAGAACAGTCAGGCTCGGAGCCTCGGACTCGACACCAACGCGGTATGGGTGGACGCAGAGACAGATGACGACGACACGTTGGCTGTATGTATATTTCTACTCTCGTGAGGCTGTGAAGCACGCCCAACCTACCGGATTTGCCCCCGAAGGCGCAAGTACGTCTGTTCACAGCTCCACGAGAGTAGTATGTTTCCTCTCGCACCCTGCCTCGTTTCTTTTCCGTGTTTCTCTACTGACTGTGAGATGGGTAAAAGGAACAGTAAAAAGGAAGTTTCCTCTCTAGTTTCCGGGGAAACCATCAAATTTTCCGGGCTCTGAGCCGAGTCTGAGGCTGGTTTGGGCCCAAAATAAGCCGAACCGGCAAAACCCCCGATGTTTTGCGGGCATTCCTGAAAACCCCGGGTTTACCTGGAAAATACCAGGTAATTTTGCCGGGTTCCTCGGTTTTGCCTCAGATTTTGCCCCAGACCAGCTCTCAGACTCAGGCGTCAGGGAAACTCGAGAGTTGCCAGAATGGAGCACCACTTGGAGCACTTGGAGTGCAATCAGTAACCTCACATCCACCAAACACCCTTCTTTCTATCTAGTTTCCCTGGAAATTTCCGGAAACGCAAAGTGCTGGGGCCCCTCTGTTTTCCTTTTTGGTTTCCGGAAACATGGATACAGGCCAACTGGCGGACTCCAAGTGCTGGGGACCCTCTGGTTTCCCTCTGGGTTGCCGGAAACTCTCATACAGGCCAAACAAACGACGGGCTCGATCGAGCGACACACACACAGACACACACACAGACACACACAAGCTCACAAGACACACATAGCCAGCTTACACATCACTCAGGGCCACGTCCCCCCAGCCTGTCGCCCCCTCGATCGCCCCCCCACCCAGCACCCACGGAGCACGGTGCCAAAAGCAAGGCTCAAACAAACAACTGCACGCACACAAACACAGACAGACGGCGACAGGGGGTAACGTGTGAGGCAGGCTAGAGCAGCGCTCCGCCTCTAGTAATCTCGCCGGCCGCAAGGCACGGACAAGACCGTGTGTGGGGTCGTGTGAGGTGTCCGAGAGAGGCCGCGTTAGAAAAAAGCGCGGCGAGTAAAGAAGGCACAGAGCAGACCAGCACGCTGTACAGCTGTTCACCTTTTTGGCGCTGAGGATGGACTCCTTCAGGTTCATGGCCTCGATGGCGGCCGACTCGGCGCTCGAAAGCCTCAGTAGTGCTCAGGACCGGGCAAAAGCGGCGGCGGCGGAGATGGCGGCAGCGGGCGCGAGCGTGGGCAGCGACGGATTCACGACGATGGCGAGCGGGCTCACGAGCGGGGTGGACCGCGTGCGTGCGGCGGGCGACTCGATGGCGAGCATCGACCTCTCCAAGCTCGAGGCCGGCTCGATCGTCTCCGCTTGCTCCTCCCTCACACAGGCAGCTAAGGAGTCGGTGCGCTCCACTGTCGAGGCGGGCTCGTCCTCGCTGCAGGCTCTCTTCCTCGCACTAGCCGGCTGCACCGCGCCTTTGAGTTCTGATCGACGTCGCTCTTTGGGTAGGCGGCTAGCCTCACGGCGACGAGCGCGAAGCTCTCCGACCCGAAGGCATCCGACGACGGCTCCGAGTCGGGCGGCGAGGAGCTCCGGCAGACGGGCACTCTCGAGCGACTCGGTGCGAGGGCTCCACGGTTTGCACGGCGTCTGAGCTTGCGAGGCCACACGTAGGCTTCCTCGCGCGGCTCGGTCTGCATCAGGCCGGCCGCGCGTCCGAGCAGGAGAGGCTCGTGCCGTCGTCGCAGGCAGAGGCAAGCCAAACTTAGCGCGGCCCAGACCACCGCTGCCGCAGCCTCGTTTTTCACACCGTCTTCAGTGCGCCACAACGCGTCAGGCGATGGGCGGCAACAGCTGGGACAAGGTGCGAGGCCTGCAAGACAGCTTGCACGGCATGGGCTCGAGCTTTGGCTCCGGCCTCACTGCCCTCGACCCGAGCGGGTACCTCGGAGGCCGAGTAGACCTTTGGTGCGGCCCCTCCCGCAGACCCGCCTGTGACACACCCGCGACGCACCCCGTAGGCAACAAGCCGCGCGAACCCGAACCGTCGAAGTAGGGGTAGCTGCTGCCCCGGCCTGAGCTATCGGCAGCGGCTGCTCGGCTCAATCCTTTGCTTCGCCTTCGGCACCCTCATCTCCCTCCCCCATTCCTCCTCTCCTCTCAGCCCCCCCCCAAAAAAAACACCCCACCCCCCCCCCCCACAAACA
>NW_005201170.1:0-3751 GCF_000372725.1 Emiliania huxleyi CCMP1516 | reverse complement strand
CCATGGCCCATGCTCCGGAGGATGGCTGCACTGACTGTGCCCCAGCCATAGTAGATGGCTGAAATGGCTGTGGCCCAGCCATCTTACCCAAGATGGCTGCGATATTTACAGCCAGCTCAGCCATGAGGGCCCGCCCCGGGGCGTGCGGTATGGCTACAGCAGCGAGCTTCCAGCCATCCCTACTCAGGATGGCTGCCATGTGTGTATTGCAGCCATCGGCCTGGAGGCTATGGCTGCACTGCAGCTAGCTCAGCCATCCTTAGGTAAGACCTCAGCAAGATCGCGGACGGCGTGCCAGACCTCTCCAAGATGGACCGCAACGAGGGCCTCGACGACGCCGCGCTGCAGGCGAACGCCAAGTACCACGCGCGGCGCAGCACCGGCCGGCCACTGGCCACTCGCTTCGGGGGCTCGTCGCACTACGACCTCTGGTCGCCCAAGGGTGTGGTAGGCGTCGATGGGCACCGCTACGCACTCATGGTCGTCGACGAGCACACCAGCACCATCACGCCGTACATCCTGCAGACCAAGGGCCAGACGCCTGCCTACCTGCGCAAGTACTTCGCCGAAAACGAGGGAAAGGACGGCCACACGTTCCGCGGAGGAGTTGCGTTCTGCGACAACGAGGTCGTCCTCAACTCCAGCGCCGTGCGCGAGCTCTGCCTCAAGTACGGCATCACCCTCCGCAACAGCTGCCCCTACGAGCCGTGGCAGAATGGGGCGTGCGAGCGTTCGGCTGCGGCGGCCGCATCCCCATCGTCGTCGGTCTACCGCAACACCACGGACCAGTGCGTCGCGTACATGTCGAGCGTGGACGGCCAGGTCATGCCCATGCCGGACAACATCGTGCCCAAGCACTACAAGGACATCGCCAACATCAGCGACCCCAAGCTGCGCGACATGTGGTACAAGGCGTATGACACCGAGTTCCTCGGCCTCATCCAGAACGGCACGCTCAAGCCCATGCGTCGCCCCGCCAAGGTGCGCGTCCTCCCGCTGAAGGAGATCGCCTCCCAGAAGTCCGACGGCCGGTGCAAGTGGCGCGGCTGTGTCATGGGCAACCTGATGCGGCCCGGCGTCGACTTCACCAAGACCTTCGCGAGCGTCGTCCGCTACGGCACGACCCGCACCGTGCTCAACGTGGCCGCGCAGGAGGACATGGAGCTCATCACGTGCGACCAGCCCATGGCGTACACCTGGGCGGAGCGCGGGGAGGGCGAGACCTGGTACTGCGAGATGCCGAAGGGGCTCAAGGGCAAGCCCGAGTACTGCTACATCGACCCCATCACCGGCGAGGAGAAGGACATGGTGTGCGAGGTCGGCAACCTCTACGGCGCACCGTCCGCAGGTAACGCTTGGTGGAACAAGGTCAAGTCCATCAACAAGGCGTTTCCTGGGCTCGTTCAGTCCGAGGCGGACCCGAGCTGCTTCATCCTCACCCGCAACAACACGAAACTCATCGTCGTCATCTACGTGGACGACTTCGGCATCTTCCACTGTGAAGGTCTTCAGTGACCACTCACAAGCTGTTCCAAGGCCTGACAGAAATGTACTGTCAAAACTTTGTTCAAACAAAAGTCCTGGCCCGCGGCCCCCACACCCACAATGACGCTGACGAGAGGCATGGCGAGTCCGGGCGCGTACAGCGCGTTCACCCACTCGGTGTTCACAACCTTCGTGTCCTGCGGCTTGGTCGGGTCAGCCAGCGCGAAGGCGTACGCGGTGCCGACGCCCTTCGCCTTGAGGTAGTCGTTGTTTGCGCAGCGGATGTAGATGGGCTTCTCGGGCTCGCGCCACCCGTGAGGGAAGAAGTCGGGCGTCGGGAACATGTTCATGCCGGCCTTGGAGTCGACGCCAGCAGCATATGATCCCGGCATGTTCACACCGGCGGTCGTGTCGTACGCGTCGACGACCTTGACATGCCCGACAAGCGCGTGTGCCTGCATCGCGTCCATGCGCGCCACGTACATGGCGAGCATGATGCATGTGTACGAGAGGACGAGCGGGACCGTCTTGGGCACGTCGATGTCATTCACCGCGCGGAACATGTCGCCCGCGACTTTGCGGTAGATCGGCTGGAGCGGGTCCTCCTCGATGGCGTACTCTGCTCCGCCACCTGAGTCAATCGCCGGCCCGGTGGACAGCTCGAGGGGTAGTGCGGTGACGGACTCGACCATCACGCCCATGTTCGAGGGCTCGTCCACGGCGTCGGCCACAGGCGTGCCGATCGAGGCAGGCGAGCCCATGTAGACCGGGATGAGGCACGCGAGCAGGACGAGTAGGATGGAAGCGCCGATGTACGGGCGAGGCAGCGCGGTGACGAACGAGGTGAACTTGACCCACAGCCCGCCGCGCGCCCGTGCCTCCGCCGCATTGCGCGCCGCCGTCTTGGCCTTGAGGATGGCGGGCGTGTCGGTGGGGTTGGAGTCGGGGAAGGTGTCCTTGTGAAGGTCTTCAGTGACCACTCACAAGCTGTTCCAAAGCCTGACAGAAATGTACTGTCAAAACTTTGTTCAAACAAAAGTCCTGGCCCGCGGCCCCCACACCCACAATGACTATCAATCCAGGCTGCGGGTGAAGGGCAAAACCGCGCCGCTGCAGAACGGTTTTTGCAAAACCGCGCCGCAGCGGTACGAAACTGCGCAGGTGCATGTCCCTGAGTGGTAAGGACACTATGTGTGTGTGTGTGGCCGTCGACTAGACGGCTGCGCGGTCGTCGGTCTTCAACAGCCCCCCATCCTCGCATCGGGTAGCGAGGCTGAGGATCTGAAGAAGCTAGACGACTCCTACATCTCCTACTATCGCGCGCACAATTGCGCAGCCTCCTCAAGGGCGGAGGACGAACATACAAGTGACTCGGGGAGCTCCAGGAGCGCCCATACTGCCGGTTGTCGACTACATTTGATGAAGGGGAAGTCGGCGTTTCCCCTCTGTGCCGTCCTAGGCGGTGTCGTTCATGATCTCCTTGCGGAACGACTCGAACTCCTTGCGCGGGAGCGGCTTGGTGAAGAAGTCGGCGAAGTTCTTGAGGCTCTCGACGTACTCGACCTTGACCTCCCCGGACTCGACGAGCTCGCGAATCTTGAGCTCCTTGCGCAGGATGTGCTTCGTCTTGTCGTGCATGACCGGGTCCTCGGCGACGCGCAGCGCGGCCGTGTTGTCGATCTTGATGATGGTCGGGCCCTTGGGCTTGTAGCCGAGCGACGCGAGGAGCGAGCGCAGGTGGACCGCCTCGCAAGCCGCCAGCGTGCCGGCAGAGATCTCGGCCTCGAATGTCTCGAGAGGGAGATGTGACCCTGCTTCTTGGAGAAGTACGAGATGATCGCGGTGCCGATCTTGAAGGCGCAGCCGGAGGTGCTCTGGGCGGGTGCACCAGTTCGCGTCGGAGCAGCCGAAGAGCTTGGGGTCGGCGACGCGCTCGTAGTGGAGGCCGAGGTCCTGCGTGCCGATGAGGTCGTGCCTCCGCCGCATTGCGCGCCGCCGTCTTGGCCTTGAGGATGGCGGGCGTGTCGGTGGGGTTGGAGTCGGGGAAGGTGTCCTCGACCTGGTCGGTGCCGACGCCAGCGACAAAGCCGCCGACGATGCCGTCCGGGTCGAACGTGCGGGTGACAGAGTCGGCCAGCGCCGCCCGCACCTCCTCGTGGTCGGCCGCGGTGGAGTCCGACTTCTTGGCGAAGGGGTCGTGCGGGAGGGTGCGGCCGGGGGACTTGGCGCACACCTTCTTGTACGAGGACTGGGCCATGCGCACCTT
>NW_005201171.1:0-6800 GCF_000372725.1 Emiliania huxleyi CCMP1516 | reverse complement strand
ATGCGTGCCCCGTGTCGATGGGTGTGGGAGGAAAGCTCGCCGCGGTGATCACCGCCGCTAGCACGCTGCTCCTCGTGTGAACAGCGCCTCTTCACACCTCCAGCTGTGAACAGGTGGTCACCGCCGCGAGCACGCTGCTCCTCGTGTGAACAGCGCCTCTTCACACCTCCAGCTGTGAACAGGTGGTCACCGCCGCGAGCACGCTGCTCCTCGTGTGAACAGCGCCTCTTCACACCTCCAGCTGTGAACAGGTGGTCACCGCCGCGAGCACGCTGCTCCTCGTGTGAATAGCGCCTCTTCACACCTCTAGCTGTGAACAGGTGGTCACCGCCGCGAGCACGCTGCTCCTCGTGTGAACAGCGCCTCTTCACACCTCCAGCTGTGAACAGGTGGTCACCACCGCGAGCACGCTGCTCCTCGTGACGCGTGACAAGCTCGGCACGGCCCCCTCCTCCATCCCCCTCAGCTTCGAGCCGGCTTGCGTCGCCGTCGCGCCCGACGGCGGCGCGGTGGCGGTGGGCGGCGCGGACAACAAGGTCCGCTGGTTAGTTGGAGTGGCGAAGACGCAGTCTGACCACGGCGGCAAGAGACGGACGGACGCTGGGGCGGCACACATCCACACAGACTAGACAATACACACACACGGTTCGCGTGCACTGTGAATGCCGTGCTAGATCCTTGGGGACGCGAGTGCCCCTACCCCTGCCCCTGCCCCTGCCCCTACCCCTACACCTCCCCATACCTTCCCTTAGGTCCGCCTGCTCACCGCGGCCGGCGGCGAGGAGAAGGTGCTGGACAAGCACATCGCCGCCATCTCCTGCCTCGCCTACGCGCCAGGCAGCAAGCGGCTGGCCTCGGGGTGCGCCAACAAGGAGATCGTCATCTGGGACGTGGGCGCCGGCACGCCACTCAGCTGGGGGCTGCAGGGCTTCCACCCCACCCGCATCACCTGCCTGACCTTCTCGGCCGCCGGCGTCCTCGCCTCGGGCGGCGTCGACGGCTCGATCATCGTGTGGGGAGACCTCCCCGCCGGCCCGTTCAAGCCTCCGCCGAAGCACAAGCTGCACGGCTCCACCACGCACGCGGGCGGTGTGTCGGCGCTCGCGTTTGTCGGCGACGGCGCCGTCCTCGCCTCGGCCGGCCTCGACGCGTGCATCAAGACGTGGACCGTCGCGTAGAGCCGCTCTACTGCTCTTGAAGGGCCTCTCCAGGTTATTCAGCGCCTCCGCCCTTTCGGCCGCCTCCTCGTCTCGGGCTCTCCTTTCTCTCCCCTCCGAGGCGAAGGGGGGGGGGGGGGCGCAGCAGCACAGTCCCTCGCGCCTCTCCCAAGCATCCCGCCATGTGTTGCCCGCGGCCTCGCGCATGTCAGAGGGACAGGGAGAGCTCGAGAGGACCGCGTGCGGTGCCCAACGTTCCGCAGAGTGTCTATTAAAAGGAAAACAGAGAGCGGGCCGCGCGGGCAAAGAAACCGGGCCCAAGCCGTGTCTTTGTTCCGGCACACACTTTACTCTGACATCGCCCCCAGAAAAGGCAGCTGCCCAAGCCCAGCATCTAGGGTACCGAGGCTCCACCCCCCCCCCTTGGCGCCTCGTCTTTTCGTGCCAAACCAGCCGATCTCCGCCCGTCGTTCTCCGCTCGCGCCGGCCGCCTCCCTCCTGTGTGTAGGCCGTTTAGTGCTGGCGGGAAGAGGCGCGCTGAGCCATCGCCGGCCTCCCTGCCGGCTCATGACCGCTCAAAAGGTCGCGGACCCGCCCGTCGCTTGCCGCCCCTCTCCCAGCCCTTGCCGGCGCTTTTGCACGAACCTAGGGCTCAGTTCCGTCTCCCCCCCCCTCCCTCCTGTGTGTAGGCCGTTTAATGCTGGCGGGAAGAGGCGCGCTGAGCCATCGGCGACGTCCCGGCGAGCTCATGGGCGCTCAAAAGGTCGCGGACCCGCCCGTCGCTTGCCGCCCCTCTCCCAGCCCTTGCCGGCGACAGGATCACGAACCTAGGGCTCAGTTCCGTCTTCCTCCCCCTCGCTCCTGTAGGTAGGCCGCCCCGCGCTGGCGGGAAGAGGCGCGCTGAGCCATCGGCGACGTCCGGGCGAGCTCATGTCCCCCCAAAAGGTCGCACCCGCCCGTGGCTCTGCCGTCGGCTCCGCCGCGAGCGGCGACGGTGAGGCCGCCGGTGCTCGCCTATACCGGCTAGTGTGGAGCTCTCAGTGTGGTTGCGTGTTGTACTAGTGATGCTGCACTAGGCGGCCCGTTTTTAGCAAAAACCAGATACCACATCGCGTGTGGTCGTCGAAAAACCGCATCTTCGCCCGTCTGGGACCTCTTCGTACGGCTCCAAAAACCGCTCCTTAACGACGACTACGCGGCCCTGCGGTCGATCTGCGCCTTCTCAGCGGTGGAGGGGATGTGGGCGGTACGTGCGGACCGCGTGGTGCTGCGATGGCTTGACGAGTGCGACTCCCAGCGTCGACTTTTCGACCCCACGGAGCCTCTGCTGCCCGGGGGGGGGGGGGGTCTGCAGACCACCCGGCCGAACTTCAGAGTCGCGGTGCTCCTCAAATACCGCTCAAATTCCCACGATGTTGTGGAGGGGACATATGCTGATGATCCTGGCCCGATTGGTTCGCTCAGAAAGCTTCTGGGCGGTCGCTAAGGTTCGCTCCCCGCACACCGGCCCGGAGCCTGGGTACCCTAGAAGCAGCGACGAGCGAGGCGCTGTACGGGGTGTGGACCCTGAGTTGACCAAGGGGCTGCGCTGGACCGACGACCCCATTTTTCGGGGTGGATTGATGAGGGGCCACCTAGGCCTTTAACGACGACTACGCGGCCCGGCGGTCGATCTGCGCCTTCTCAGCGGTGGTGGAGGGGTGGTTGAGCCCTCTAGCTCTATCGATATAGCCCTACCCCTCCCGCCGTTTTAGGGCTTGCCCACCCGCTATGTCGGGCACTGCGGCCGCCACAACAGCCTCCTCGCCGCCCTGGCCAAGGTCATGCGGAGCGTGTGGGGCATGCTCGTCGAGGTGGAGCCGCGGGACCACCTCGGCTACTCTAACGACTACCGGCCCGACGTCTCGGTGGCGGGCGCCGGCCGCTCGCGCTCACGCCTCGTCGGCGACGTCAAGTTCAAGGACCCGCTCTCCTCCAACCCGGAGGACGTCGGCCAGCGAGGCGCTTTCGTCGGCCTCGGCAACACACCGAGCCCGGCACGAGCGCGGACGTCTTCGGCCTCGAGCAGCGCGGCGCTGTCGGGGACGGCGACTTCAGGCCGAGCGACGGCGGCGGCTATGTGGCGTACAAGAAGGCGGACTACGCGCACGCCCTCTCGCGCTCGGACACCGACGTGCAGATGTACCTGTTCGAAACCTTCGGCGGGTGGTGCAACGCGGTCAAGCGGCTGTTCTACCAGATGAAGGACAAGGTGCGCAACAAGCTCTCGAAGCGGCAGCACGAGGACGAGGCGAGCTGGTCAACGCGGTCGTGGCTGTCGCTGCAGGCCAAGCGCACGTCAGTCGCGCGCTGCAGCTCGCGGCGGCGGAAGAGACTGCGACCGAGCTCAGGCTCGCCGCGGCGTCGGACGGAGGACGCCGCCGTCGCCTAGACTCCCCTGCGTCACTACGTGCCTCGCCGTCTTTGTAGCCTGGCGTTTGTGCCCCGTTTGTGCCGCGTCCCGTGCCCCCGAGTTCATTTTATTAAACAAGCTCACAAGACACAAGAAAAAAGAAAAAAATCGCCCGCAAAACAATCCGGGTTTTCTTGCGCGAGCGCGCGCGAGAGTTTCGCACAAGAGAACAACCGACAGCCCTTCCCGTGGCGGCCCCCGGGGGCGAGCGCGAGTGACGAGTCCATCATGCCGCAGAAGACGCTGACGAGCATGTTCAAGCAGAAGGTCGAGAAGGTCGAGAACAGCTGCCCGCAGGACCGGCCCTCCGCCCCAAGCCCCGCAAGAGGCGGGAAGAGCCCGGGACAGGCCGGCGCCTCGGGTTCAGCGGCCGGCGCCTCCTCGTCGGGAAAGCGTCCGGCGGAGGCGTCTAAGTCGCCCAAAAAGACGCCAAAGAAGTCCCCCAAGCGGCCGCCGCCGCCGCTGCCGCCGCTGCTTCCGGCGGTCGCCGGCGTTGCGGAGGAGGCGGCGCCCGCGCTGCTGGTGGCGGCGCAGATGCTGAGCGTCTTCGGCGACGAGCTTGGACTGGACGCGGGCGCGTGGTCACTCGAGCGGCTGGCGGACGGGCTCTCGGACAGCGGCGCGGCGGCGGCGGGAGGCGCGGTGAGCGCGGTCCACGTGGCTTTGTTGCGGGCGCTGCTCTCCGAGTACGACGACGCGGAGTGGCGGGAGATCGAGGCGGTGGCGGAGGAGGACGAGGGGGCGGAGGAGGAGCCGCAGCCTCGGCCGGGGCCGCAGCCACGAGGGCGCCCGAAGAAGGGGATGGTTTGGAGCGAAGAGCGTGGGCTGTGGGAGCCAGACGGAGGCGGCGCCGCCGACCACCCTGCCGCCGCCGCCTCCTCCGCCTCGCCCTCGCCGCGGCCGCCCGAGGAAGACCCAACCACGGGCGTGCTGCTCGGGGAGCTCCTCGCGCCTCCGCTCGCTCTCGGGCACGACTTGATCAAGGTTCGCGATGCGGCGGCGCTGCTAGACGGTCTCACATGGCCCGAGCTGCTGCGCCAGCTGCTGCTGCAGTGGCGGGCGCACGCCGACGGGTTTCGTCTGAATCAGCGCGGCCCGGGAGGAGCCCACAAGGAGCCTCTGCTGCCGCCCGACGACCTCGTCGCGCTCGGGCGCCAGTTGCAGTCTCGCGAGTATTGCGCAATCCCGGCGGCGCTGCGAGCGGCAGCGCTGCAGGCGCTCTGTGGGGGAGGAGGGGGGGGGGGGGGGGGAGCGTGTGCTGTACTCCCGGGTACTCTCGGGTACTCTTGGGTACTCTCGGGTAGTCTCGGGTAATCTCGGGTAATCTCGGGGACTCGTGGCGCTGCAGGCGCTCTGCGAGCGTGTGCTGTCCTCTCCCCGCTTCCACAGCATGATTGACGCCGCGGCAGAGGAGGCCGAGATGCCGCCGAGATGCCGCCGAGATGCCGCCGAGATGCCGCCGAGATGCCGCCGAGATGCCGCCGAGATGCCGCCGAGATGCCGCCGAGATGCCGCCGAGGTGCCGCCGAGATGCCGCCGAGGTGTGGCCGAGGTGTGGCCGAGGTGTGGCCGAGTGTGGCCGAGATCTAGCCGAGGTGTGGCCGAGGTACAGCCGAGGTGTGGCCGAGGTGCAGCCGAGGTGTGGCCGA
This sequence comes from Emiliania huxleyi CCMP1516, assembly GCF_000372725.1. Lineage (NCBI taxonomy): Eukaryota > Haptophyta > Isochrysidales > Noelaerhabdaceae > Emiliania > Emiliania huxleyi. Next base: position 1,542 of record NW_005201171.1, on the reverse strand, counting down.
GGTGTGGCCGAGGTGTGGCCGAGGTGTGGCCGAGGTGTGGCAGGCCGTTCAGTCACCTTGGGCGGACTCATGGAGCTGCAGACTGAGCGAGCGAGAGCGAGCGACACCTCCGTCATTGCTTCGGTCAGGTCGAGGCGGCCAAGCCCCGGCGCGGGCCTGGCCGGCCCCCCGGCTCAAAGAAGGCGAGCGGAGGGTGCGGCAAGGCTGACGGCAGCGGCGCCGGCGGCAAGAGCGGCGCCGGCAAGGGCGGCGCTGGCGGCACGGGCGGCGCTGGCGGCACGGGCGGCGCTGGCGGCACGGGCGGCGCTGGCGGCAACGGCGGCAAGGGCGGCGCTGGCAGGGGCGGCAAGGGCGGCGTTGGCGGCAAGGGCGGCAAGGGCGGCAAGGGCGGGGGAGAGGGAGAGGCGGCGGCGGACGACGCGCACGCGAGGGAGGCTGTCGAACCGAGAAGCGGAATCTCTCCCCGTATCTCCCCATGTATCTCCCCATGTCTCTCCCATGCATCTCCCATGTATCTCCCCGTATCTCCCCGTATCTCCCCGTATCTCCCCATGTATCTCCCCGTATCTCCCCGTATCTCCCCCTGTATCTCCCCATGTATCTCCCCATGTATCTCCCCATGTATCTCCCCGTATCTCCCCGTATCTCCCCGTATCTGGCAGCACGGACGGGCCGGGGACCCTAGAAGCGGAACACGTGCTCTTCTATCCCAACTAGCGCTCGAGGGGACGCGTATCCAACTGCGCTCGGCCGTATTCAGCGGTGCTCACCGCCCTCGCGTCGCTCTGAAGACCCTGCACCGTACCGTGGTCCGGCCCTGAGGCTGGCGTCTCCGGCACGCAGGCGCTCGGCCGACACCGCGTCGGTAGCCTGGCGGCTCCTCGGACCCTTCTTGGAGCCTCCTCGGCCGCTTCCCTGCAGGCGCTCTGCGAGAAGCAGCGGCGGCTCCGTCTCTCACCCCTCGGTATGGATCGGTACGGAGCGCGCTACTGGCGCCTTCCGGCGCCGCCAGCGCCCTCCGCCGCCACCCAGCCGCCCCCTTGCGCCTCGGCTGTGTATACGGAGAGCGCCGCCGGCGGCTGGGGGCGAGTGCAATGCGTCGACGGCCTCGAGAAAGCGCTGCGGGCGAGCGACGTGCGGGCGGACAAGCAGCTGGCGGCGGCGCTGCGGCGGGAGATGCGCGGTGGAGCTGGAGCGGGCGGCGGCGGCGCGGGCGGCGGCGCGGGCGGCGGCGCGGGCGGCGGCGCGGGCGGCGGCGGCGCGCTGTCCATTTTCTTCGTGCCCGCCGCTGCGCCGGGGGCGGGGGGGGAGGCGGAGGCGGAGGCAGTCAGCGCCGGCGAGGAGGGTGGTGCGGAGGCGGAGGCCGCTAGTCCCACACCTCCAGAGTTCCGAATCCAGTGTGGGTTCATTCCCGTGGGTGGTGTGGCACTAGGCTCCCGCCGCCTGCGCGGCGCCCGTGCTTGGCTTTCGGCGGCAGGGGCATTCGTGGCTCGGGGTGCGCGTGAGGCTGCGGACGCAGAGGGCGAGCCGCGCGATGGGATC
>NW_005201172.1:5554-9484 GCF_000372725.1 Emiliania huxleyi CCMP1516 | reverse complement strand
GGGCCTAGACTGAGATGAGACCGCCAGTGGATGTGGGAGCCCACCGCGCACCGCGCTGCGAGCCTGTCGTGTCCCTTGTCAGGAGCAGGAGAGCCCCACCTGTCCCCCTGATCGTTCTTCCAAAATCCTGCTCGTGCAGGTGGGGACCCTGTCCTCGTCCCATCCCTCGTTTGGCGTGTCTGTTTTCTTTCTTTCTTTTACTGGGCAACTGGAGCCGAAAAGAACAGTGGGGCAAGGGCTCCCAGGGCTTCGAGGTTTTTTCAGTTGTTTTTATCGTGCGCTGCTCACTCACTATACACTGAGTGGAGAGAGAGAGAGAGAGAGTACACCACACACACAAACACTACTCCCCAACACGCGGCTAGCCAGGCCTGCCTGCTACACGATGGCGACGTTCTCAGGGTTCTGCCTGCGTGCTTTTGCTGCCTCCCGCTTGGAGTCGGCAGTAAAGCAAGTGGGTGGAAGCGGGGGCGACAGGGACGGCGGCGGCGGCGGCAGGGGGCTGGGGGTTCGGCGATGCCGAGGTGTGTGCCCATGTTTGTGCGTGGGGGGCGTTGCACGCCGCGGATCAGGCCGGGCGGCGGGGAGGAATCGGACGGCGACGGCGGCGGCAGGGACAGGGGCAGTGGCGGTGACCCAGGGATGGTGGCGACCGCCGCGAGCGGGATGCAGCCGGCGTCCGAGGCGAGGTGACAGGTGGGCGCGACCGTTGCGCGCTGCTCGAGTGAGCACGACAAAGCAGCTCTGATGCAGCCATGGTGACCTGCGTGCGCGGGGACGGCAAGGGTCGCGCCGCAGCCCGTGCTCACCGGGGGCTCAGTCTCGATGGGGAGTGGGGGGAGAGAGAGCAGAGAGAAGCCAGGCCCGCGTACCGGTAATGCGAGACGACATTGACAGTTGGAGCCGCCCGCGGCTTGCACAGCGTTTGAAAGTTGTCGGGCTACGTGCGCATGTCGCGGGCGACGCCCGTCCGCAGCTGACACGTCGTGGTGACGATGATGGCGAGGAGCATCACGGTGGTCTGGAGAGGAGCGGCACGGCCCTGCCTGGGCTCGCTCGAGTTTCCGGTCTGGGCTTGGGCGTGGGCATGGGCCTGGTTTTTTTTCTTGTATCAGGGCTTCAGAGGTGAACCTCGAAGAATTTTTTATGCGACTTCCTCGCACGACACTAGACTGGCGCGCACTGGCACTAACACAGGTACACCACGGCGCACGGGAGCCGCCTAAGCGACTCCCGCGAGGACGGCGAGGCACGTGCGTCCCTTTTCTACAGAGAGAGATTTTAGCATTTAGGTTTGAGCCGGAAAGCTATTTTCTTTTGGGTCCTGTGGGCACCCTATCCCTGTCCTCTCCACTGGTTCCTCTACACATACACGCAAAATACCCCGGTATTTTGCCGCAGTCTTGGAGAACCCTGTCCACGCCTGAGGATTCTGCACTAGCGATTCTGCCACCCAAGACAGGATTCTGTATGCGGAGGCTCGAGAGGGATTCGTGTCCGTTTCTTCTGATTCTCACTCTCCTTTTCCGGTTCTGCCTACTCGATCTGATTCTGCCCGTCCCCTTTCCACGCACTCAGCCTCCGGGCAGGATTCCTCACCCAGCTTCCGTTTCTGCCTAATCGATCTGATTCTGTCCGTCCGATTCTCGCCTTATCAGATTCTGTCGCGGCGGTTGCGGTTTCTGCCTCCGGATGCCGGAAACGGTTTCCCCTCTCCCCGCCGATTTCTTGGCAACCCGGCCGGACTCTCGTTTCCTGATTCCTGTTTTTGCCCGTCGAGGGGCGGTAGCCCGGCCGGCCGGCCATCTGGGCATGCTCACTCAACCAATCACGCTCATGTGTACGCGCCGTATCCTCCGCGCCACCCACTTTGCCATCGAAGTGCGCTCCGCGCTCCGCACAGTACAGTCGCTTTTGAACGGCGGCTCATCACACGTGCGTCAGAGATCTCATGGGCGGTGGCATGGTGGAGCCAGAGCAGTGCGCGGCTGATCTTAATTCTGGGCAGGCGGTCTCCCATTCCCGCGGGCGCTTGGTGCCGGGGTTTGAACGGCATGCCGGCGTCAGATGCAGCTTGGCGCCGGCCTGCGGCGACCCCGCAAGCGGTCGTTGGTGCTGCTCAGCGATGCTCACAGCGGCACGTCTGCTCTTTTGCTGTGGGGATTGCTGTCTGATTGGGTCTCCAAGCCCGCGGGCTCGCTGTGAATGCACCCGCCAGCTAGGCAGCTCCGCGGCGGTGTGGGTGTAGAACGGGTAGGCTGCTGTCTCGTGTCTCGGTGCTCGTACTAAGTCAATGGGAGGAGTGCTTCAATTTCTTCTTCTTATACGCCCAGCTCAAAAGCACACACGCATCACGACGCCTAGACAGGCGAGACGCGGCGACAGCCGCGGCGAGCTCGTTTTAGAAGCGAGCCGCTCGCGGCGAGCAGTTTTAGAAAAAGGGAAAAGGGGGAGGGTTAGTTTGAACCCGAGCCGAGCTTCGCTCGGCTCCCCCCCGCGCGGGAGCGCCCCCCCCCCCCCCTCTCCTCGGGGGGGCGGGCAGAGCCCGCACCACACACTGCGCCTTTGCGGACGCCGGACCGAGGCCTAAGCGCTGAGTGCGCTGACGTGAGGCTGGAGCGCCAGAGAGACCCGCGCCTGAGCATGCTGCCGCGGGCGAAGTTTGAGTGAGCTGTGTGAAGCCCCGCGCACACGCAATATCGGCTCAGGAGTTCGGAGAGTCAGGCCAACATAGGATCCCGCCGAAATGCGTAACTCCGAGGAATCAGGAATCAGGAATCAGGAATCAGGAATCAGAATCCCGGTCAAAATGTTGGAATCAGGAATCAGGAATCAGGAATCAGGAATCAGAATCCCGGTCAAAATGTGGGCGATCCGACAAATCAGGAATCAGGAATCAGGAATCAAATGGAGCATCAAGAATAGGAAGAGAGACAGGAGAATCGGGAGGGGGGAGCAGAATCAGGAATTGGCTCTGGCTGCCCTAGAGAATCGGAAAGGAAGCGGAGGAAACGAGAATGGAGAATCAGGAAGCTGAAAGCGGGGCCAAGATGGGAGAGTCTGGGGAGAGAATCAGAATATCCGAGCAGAAGAGGAACCTGGGAAGGGGAATCTAGTGAGAGGTAGAATAGCAAGAATCCTTGTGTAGTAGAGCAGAATAGGAAAGGCAGAATCCTTAGGCGCGGACAGACTTCTCCATTACTCAAACACAGTCCGACCAACGACTGGGACACCAACGCGGTATGGGTGGACGCAGGGATGTCTGTGTGTGTGCACACGTTCACGGCCAAAGGATATCCACCTCGAGACCCTCGAAAAAAAGAAAGAAAGAAAACAGACACCCCAAGGGAGGGATGGGAGGACGGCACGCCGCCAGCCCGCCACCACACAGGGATTTTAAGGAGAGGTGTGTGATGCGCTAGCCGTCGCCCACCCTAGGGAGTCTGCCTCTTCCTCGACCTCGAGAACACGAGATTTTTTGTGCTATAACAAAAAACGCGCGATGGCCGACGGTGCTCCGACTTCACTCGACGAGCCGCTCATCCGCCTCGGCAGGCGTCGCCTTCAGCCCACCGAAACGGTGGCAAGAACGGAGGCCACGCAGCAGCGAGACGCGCTCCTCCCATTCGTGGTCATCTCGTCCACCTATCTCCTCTTCACCATCACCGACGGCGCGCTGCGCATGATCGTCCTCCTGCACGCCTACCGCAAGTCCTTCACGGCGATGGAGGTCACCTTAATGTTTGTGCTCTATGAGCTTGCAGGCGTCGGAACCAACCTCGCCGCTGGAATCGCCGGCGCTCGATGGGGCATCCGCGCCACGCTGGTCACCGGGCTCCTGCTCCAGATCGTGACCTTCGGCCTCCTCTTTGGTTGGGAGGACGGGTGGAGCAAGAGCCAGGCCATCCTCTATGTCACTGGCGTTCAGCT
>NW_005201172.1:0-2881 GCF_000372725.1 Emiliania huxleyi CCMP1516 | reverse complement strand
CCCAGTGGCTTTTCCCCGCCCCAGGGTCGAAAGAAAACGGTCGCAAAAGAATTGGGAAAAAACCCCCCCCAAAACGAGGAAGCCGCGAGGCGATCGTTTTTGCTAGTGCAGGCCAGGCGGCGTGGCCGGACCGGGCGGAGGGCCTGTGGCCTCGGTCCACCGCCTCGTACCAGACCTAGGCGGAGTGGGAGACGAGGTTGCAAGGCGAGGTGACACCACCTCACACGGGGCGAGGGCCGGGCCCTCCCAAGCCCTGTGCGCCTCAAACTCCGGGTCGTACGAGAGCATCGAGGAGAGCGACTGCGGCTTGCCTCCCGCCGCGGCCTTGCCCTTGGCTCCGCCCGCCTGCCGCGCCGCCTCGCCACCGAAGACAAGGAAGATGTCCGACGAGCCGTCGAGCGAGCCGCGCACCACGGTACCCGTGTGCCACGCGCGGCCGTGCGGCGCGTCCTGGCAGCGCCTCCACTCGCCGCTGGCGGCGTCAAACGCGTGCAGGTCGCTCAGCTGCGGCGGGCCGTCGGCGCCCGCTGCGGAGAGGGCCTCGCCGCCGTACACGAGCATCTTGCCTCCGAGAGCAGCGGCGCAGTGCGCCCAGCGGGCGGGCGGCGTTGGGCCGGTCGTCTCCACCGGGCGCCACTCCCACCGCCGCAGCGGTGCCTCGGGAGGGAAGGGGAAGGCGTGCAACGAGGCCGTCGGCGGGAGCACCGGAGGCGGCACCTCGGCCTTCTCCGCACCTTCGTCCAACACCGCCTTGGCCGCATTCCACAGCCCCTGGCTGGTCACCGCCGCGGGGTGCTCGTCGTCATCGGAGGGGCACCCGTCGTGTGCCTGCTCGCCGCCTCCGCACTCCTCGTCGCTGTCGCTGCAGCCGCCGTTGGGGTAGACGGGCGGCGCCACCGCCTCTCCACAGGACGCACTCTCGTCCATGTCGCCGCCGTCGACGCTCGAGAGCGGCACGCTACCGCAGCCCAAAGGTGCGGTTGTGCGCGCGCGCTTGTGCAGGGTGCCGCTTGCCGGCAACGGACGCTCGCTGGGAGTGCATGAAGAGCTGATCACTCTTTCGTCGTCGCACGGCTTCATCCGGATCGGAGCGGCCCGAGAGAGGCCCCGTATCTCGAGCACGCCCTCGTCGGTGACGGTGGCGTTGACGCCGGATGGCAGCGAGATCACGAGGTCTCGGTAGGTGAACTGCACCATGGGTGCGAACGGCGATCGGCCGGTAACTCGCCGAGCTGCCCTTCGCGGCAAAAGCGCGCTGAAAAATTCTTTTTAGCGGCGTGCCGTCCTCCCATCCATCTTTCTCTGTTTTCTTTCTCCATTGGGTTTGTGTTGCTCCTTGTTTAACTCCTTAACTTAAAATCCAAAACAGAAGGACGCGACGTTCTCGGCCTCGCCGCCGCCGCCGCCGGCCGGCATCGCGTCGTCGCCGCGGTCGCGCCGCGCCCGCTTGCAGCCGGCAAAGAGCTCCGGAAGCGGCGGCGCCGCCGCCGGCTCCTCGACCGCCACGTAGAGGAAGGCCGCGACGATGTAGCGCACGCCGCTCACGATCGGCTCTCCGCCGTGCAGCGCCCGCCCGTGGAACGCCACGAGGTGGCCGACCGGCGGGGAGAGCGAGCGGCGGAGGTCGGCGAAGAAAGTGCCTCCGCCCTCGAACTCGTCGTTCAGGACGACGGTCAGGCTGAGCACCGACTCGTCCGTGTGGAGTGGGAGGTGCGCCTGCCCGCCGCTCGCGCTGTAGCGCACGAGGAACGCGTCGTGCACGCGGATGTCGGCGGCGGCCACGCGGAACTGCGCGGCGAGCAGCGGCGCGATCCGGCCCGCCATCGCGTGGTTGAACCAGCGGAGCAGCTCCGGCACCTCGTGCACCGGCACGTCGGTGGTTGGGACGGCGCGGTGGCGCGACGTCGTCCAGCCGCCCGACTTGGCAGCGTGCGCCTCGGCGGCCGCAACCGCGCGCTCGCACTCGGCCGCCGAGAAGAGCGGCGAGCGGCTCACCACCACCTTGCACGCCGGCCCGCCGCCGGCCAGCGCGTGCACCTCGCACGGCGCTGCCCCCTCCGCCCCGCCGGCCGCGGCTGCCACCCCGTCCGCGCGGTAGCTGCGGTCCTTGCGGCACTGCCTGCCCAGCAGGGCGTGGTGCGGCGCCAGCTCCGCGCCGGCGCGCCACGCCTCGTGCGCCGCTGTCCACCTCTCGCTGCCGAGGAGGGCAGTGCCCAGCAGCATCCACGCGTCGCCGTCGGTGCGACACGCAGACACGCGGGCTCGCAGCATCGCTGTCGCCGCCGCGAGCCGCCCGTCCTCCATCGCGTCGCGCGCCAGCGCAACCAGCGGAGCACCCACAGAGCCGCCCCTCGCCTCGTAGCTGCACCGCTCGCACGCGCAAGCAAAGGAGGCGCCGAAACGGGCGCGCAGCGCTGCGGCGCGCTCCTCGAGAGAGGCGTTCGCCGTCGGCACCCACGCGAGCGACGGCGGCTCCTCGGCCGCCGCCAGAGGCCGCAACGGCACGAGCCTGGCGCCTACCCGTCGCCAGCGGCGGAGGTGGGACGGGCGGGCGGGGTCCCGCAGGCGGCGGGCGGCGGCTCCGAGCGGGCGGCGGCGCACGTGGCATCGCGGGCGGCGCGTCCGCGTGCGGCTCGAGCTGCAGCTGCGAGCGAGGCAGGCACGAGTGCGACACGCGGAGCGTCTGCCTACGACGCGCCCGCGCTGAGAGGCGTGAGGGGAGGCGCGCGTCTTGTGCTCTGCCGGGCGGCGCGGGAGAGGTGCCGCGCGAGGGCGCTCACGCGCACGGCGGGGAAGAGGCGCGGTGCGCACTGGCTGAGCAGGCAGACCAGCCGCCTCGCCGTCACGGCGGCGGCCGGCGCGTCTGCGCCTGCGTGCGGCG
>NW_005201173.1:4747-7444 GCF_000372725.1 Emiliania huxleyi CCMP1516 | reverse complement strand
GAGGAAGAGCCGGTCCTCTCCAGTTACCGTGCCACACGCCATGCCATGCGCACGCGGGAAGGGCGTCTCCATGTCGCTCAGGCCTGGCACTTGGCGCAGCTTCAGAGTAGCACAGTCAAGGACGAAGAGATTGGTGTGGTGATCGGTGTTGGCGAGCAGCAGGCAGCCACTCGCTGCCCCGCTCCCGGCGGTGAGGAACTCGCACCTTGGCACTGGGTCCAAGTCCTTGGCGAGCAGGAGGCGCGTCCGGGTGGGCATACACACACGTGCTGGCCCCACGGCGACGTCGCGCCACTGGTCCGCCCTGTCGCTCGCAGCCTACCCAGGTACGAGGCTGATTCGTAACGCCAGTGCCCCATGTTTGCTCAAGGCTGGATGAGGGTGTTTGAGTTTCCCGGTCTTTTTCAGTGTATGTATGTACTTTTAGCTCTCTCTCTCTCAGTGTATGTACTTTTAGCTTACTGGGAGAAAAGAGAGAGGGGGTTGTGCTCTCTAGGCCCCTAGGGGCCCTACGCGCGGCGTGAGAGCTCGGAAGCGAGCTTAGCACGGCGATCGAGGATGGCACGGTTCACCCCCTTCACCGAAGCGATGGAGATGCGTTCCGCGTGGTGTGACACAAATGAGAGGCGGGAGTGGGGAGGGTACGCGGTGCGGTCAACGCCCGAGCGTTGAGCCTTGCGCGCAAGGCGGTTGATCTTTGCAACCGCAGGCGGCGAGAAGCCGCCGCCGAATGTCTCGTGGAGAAGCAGGTTGAACTTGTTTCGTTTGCCGAAGATCCCGTCATGGTAATGGCCACGCTGCGACTTGACGTAGCCTTGGCCGGTGGTGTGGTCGAACGCACGTTGACCACGGAACCCGCGTTGCTTGCAGCCCATGTTTGCAAGGCGGGCGCGCTCTTCGGTGTTGCCGAAGGCGAACTTGTCTCCAACGGAGCCGGGGTTGCCTCCGGTGTCGGCGCGGCCGACCCCAACAGGCAAGCCACCCCGGAGGGGGGTCCAAAGTTTGACCTCGCTGATCTCGTCTTTGCCTCCAGGCGCCTCGCCCGGCTCAGCCAGGTCGGTTTTGTAGCCCTCGTTGAACTGTTTGGTGAGCTCAGGTTTTTCGGCATCTCCCATAACGGGCCGGGAGATGGAGACGGCGGCGACGCAATCGTACCAGGCGCGAAGTACGCCGTCGTGTGGGCGCCGCCGGGCGGCGTTGTTGAGGAACCAGTCGCCATGGTAGTCCTTTGCACCACCGACTGTGTCCCCAAGCTCGAGTGCCCGCGTGACAGTCGAGCGGCACTGCGAGAGGTGAAGACCGTTTCGGCGCTGAAGTTCGCCGATGAATATGTCGTCTGGAATGGTTGTGGCGTTGCTGCCGTCAAGTTTGGTGTCGAGCCACCGCCCCGCGTAAGGCTGCGAAGTTGAGACGTAGCGGATGGACTCGCGGTAACGTATCTTGGTGTCGCCGGGCTGCCAGTTGGCTGCTGTGTAGTCGTCAAGGGCGCGCCACTCCTTCTGCAGATCGAACCAGTTCCAGATAGTCTCGATGGCAGCAAGCGCCCGCGCGTACGGGCTTCCTGATTTGCAAGTGCCATCGATGACTGACTCCGGTGTTGGAAGAGACTCAGAAGTGGGGAGGCTGACGCCCTTGGGGTAGAACTCAGAGATCTTGCCGCCGCGCAAGGTGTAGTAGATGTTGTCGTCGCGCGCGGCTCGGATGGAGGCCACCTCGTCTCGCCTCGAGAGCGCGGCTCTGTACGAGTTGACGGCGGCGTCCCGTGCGCCGTACCCGCCGCAGCGCTCGGCTTCGGCGAGGTCCGGGCTGCAGGCCACAAGCTTTGACCAGCATTTGAGGAGGGAGTTGTGGTAGGCTTCGGCCGGGCCGCGCACGCCCGTGCGGCCCTCCCCCGTGTCGTTAAGCACGCCGACCGAGGTGACGCCCGTGTCGACGCCGGAGCCTCCAGTGATGGTAGGGAGCATAGCCTGCCTCCAACCCAGGTCTTTGTATTTCGCAGGAGTATCCTCGGCCTCCGTGAGTAGTTCCCACGATTTGCGAATCCGGTTGCTACCATCGATGGCCGGGCCCTCGCTGATCTCTGGTGGCGTGACGGAGCAAATGTACTTCGTCTTTGGGCAGGCCTGACGGGTGATGAGGTTGTACTTGAGGTGTCCAACGTTCTGAATGCCCTCGGTGCATTCGAGCGTGTCGATGAAGTCGAGCGGACGGAGGTTTTTGGCGAGGCGTTTGCCAATCGCCTCCGAGGCAGCCTCTGTGTCGCCGAGGTAGGTTCCGACGATTTTGAAGCACCCGTCCTCGTCTCGGTGGTGCGGCGAGCCGACCATGAAGGGGGGTACGCAGTCGAGGTCGCCGCTCGGAGAGTAGATGATGCACTTCTCCTCGTTGTCGAGGTTGCCAGCGACATCTTTTTGCACCTCGAGTGTCCCGCCCTCTCCGCAGTAAGACTTGACGGCCTCTGCCACGGTGTCGTTTTGAACCATGTCGTCGATGAACGAAACGAAGCGGGTAGTCGGGTTCTTCTTTTGCACAATGTTGTCGATCTCGTGTTTGACTCCGGTGGTGCACATCCCTGAGAAGGCGCGCCCTTGGGCGCCGCCGCAGCACGACCGGATGTAGCCGGTCGGCTGTTCCTCCGCCTGGTGCGGCTCCATGGCTTGAGCGGGTCCCACGGTGCGTCGGCGTCGCTCGGGTCCG
>NW_005201173.1:0-4117 GCF_000372725.1 Emiliania huxleyi CCMP1516 | reverse complement strand
AAGTAGTTAAGGAGGCACTTGGAGCCACGTTCGCTGTCGGTGATGATGCGCACAAAGTCGTAGTCGACGTGGTTGGGGCCTCCAGCTCTGGTGACGTTGCAGCTGCGAACGAACCTTGTCGTAAGAGATGACGGTCTCGGGACGGAACAGATCGAGGGCGTGTTGGCAGGACGACAGGTTAGGGCCGCCACGAGGGACGACCTCGCATCCTTTGGGATCATCGGCGTCCTCACCCGCAGGCACATGACCCCCTGTGTCCTGGTTGAGGGGCGTCCACGAGATGATGGTAGTCCAGTTGGCGGCGGTGGTGGTGTTGGCTGCGCGGTCACAAGGTTGCTGCGCAGCACAAGGCGGCTGGTCCAAAAGGAGAGGTGGGGGCTCTGAGGCTCTGGGCGATGGCTCAGGCGATGGCTCAGGCGATGGCTCAGGCGATGGCTCAGGCGATGGCTCAGGCGATGGCTCAGGCGATGGCTCAGGCGATGGCTCAGGCGAGGGCTCAGGCGAGGGCTCTGGCGAGCCAGCGCGCGAGTCGGGTTTCGAACTGGAGGCCAGTCGACTGCCGTCGGGCTCTTGAGCGGCTGCGCCACTGGCAGAGGGCAAAACTGGTCGAGTCGCATTTGTCTGGTATTTGTCGGACAAACGCTGCACTGGTTGAAGGCAAGCGAGATGAGGAGCGCGACTTGGCTCATCAGCAAGGCACTGCGAAGCTGGACGGGACGGGCGGTGAGGCGGTGCGAATGTGGGTCCATTCGGGTCGACCGCGGCCGCCAAGGCTGCGAGCAGCCAAGGCAACGCCATATGCGGCGGAACTTAGCGGCGCAAGACCTCTCGGAGGTCGCAGGCCGACCTCGGGGAGGTCGGGGAAAACCCCCGTTCGGCTATCTACTCGCTCCCCTCACTATTCACAGACACTACGGCTGTACTCACAGTGGCTACTGAGACTGTTCACACGTGACGTTCACACCTGGGGGACCAGGGTGTATCCGCAACTTGCGCAGAGTCACACACACACACACACACACAGGCCGCGCGCTGTGTTCTTGTTTCTATCCCTATCTTTTTTCTTTTTCAGTCTTTTCAGTTACCTTTCCCGGAGGAGGACGGACAACGCCGTGTCAAAATTCTTCTCTGCTCTATCGGCGCCGGCCGCAAACCACACCTGCCAAGAGCGCTCGCGCTCCATGGCGCAGAAGAACGATGTCCGGCAGACGCTCCAAGCCTCCATCCTCGCGGCGCTGCGTGGCGTCACCGGCGAAGACCAGTTGACCGTCCTCCTGCTCGATGACACGATGCGGCGGGTCGTCAGCCGCTGCTGCCGGCTCTCTGAGGTGATGGCGGACGCCAACATCACGCTGGTGGAGCACATCCTCGCGCCCGAGGCGAAGCGCGCGCCGCCGGCGATGGCGGCCCACCTCTCCGCCGTCTACCTCATCGCTCCGACCGAGTCGAGCGTCTTTGCGCTCGAGCAGGAGCTGACCACGCGCCGGCGGCTCTACGGAGGCAAGAGGCACATCCTGGTCTCCTCGGCGCTGCCGGGCCCGCTGCGGGGCACGCTGCGAGTCCTCTCCGCCGGCGGTGCGCTCGCTTCGCTCCGCGAGGGCGTCGCGGTGGAGGCGCTGGCGCTGCACGCCGGCGCGTTCTCACTCGACCGGCCGTCCGCGCTCCGCCGGCTGTACGGGCCTCCGCCCCCGCTCAACGAAGACAACATCGAGGCGCGGCTGCTGCAGGGCGAAGACGAGGCGGGCGGCGAGCGCGCGGCGGCCGTGTCTCATGCAGCCGAGCAGCTCGCCAAGCTCTGTGCCTTGCTCGGTGACGCGACTCCGTCGGTGCGGTGATAAGAGAGAAGGCGGATAGAAACCAAGAACACAACACGACGGTGGCGGGGGAGCCTACACGAGGGGTAGAGGGGCACGCCCGCGCAACTAGGCGACACAGGCACCCCAAATGGCGGCCGTGCCAGAGGGACACCGAGGCGAAGAGCAGCCCGCCGGCTAGTGGACGCCGGCGCGTTTAGGGTTGGGGGTGGTGGGCAGAGGAGGACGTCACGCTGGAGCCGCACACACACACACGAGCTCGACACTCATCCTCATAGGTGCGGTACCGGGCGCGTGACCACCCGGTGTCCAAGGCGCTCGCCGCTGCTAAAGCTGCCTGCCTCCCTCCCTTCCCCTCTCCTGCCTACCCGCCTCCCTCTCCCTGCACGCACACACACGCACACACACGCACGCACGCACGCACGCACGCACGCACGCACGCACGCACGCACGCACGCACGCACGCACGCACGCACGCACGCACGCACGCACGCACGCACGCACGCACGCACGCACACACGCACGCACGTAAACCCGCCTGAGCGCACGCACGTTTGTCCAAGGCGCTCGGCGTGGCTCTGGTGGCGGCGACGCCGGCAGCGCGCGCGGGAGCCGGAGGGGAGGCGTCGGGAGGGGCGGGCGGCGAGGCGGCGGCGGCGGGGCGCCGGAACGTGTCCGTGTTGCTCGTCGATCGCTCCTCCGACCTCTTCACGCCGCTGCTGCACGATTTTGGGCTCGAGGCGCTCGCCGAGGCGCGGGGCGTGCTGCGGGAGGGTCGCTTCCGGTGCCGAGAGGAGCCGAGAGGAGCCGGGAGGAGCGGGGAGTAGAGAGGAGGGCTGCGGAAGGGGCCTTCGGGCGCCGCGTCTTCGGCTTCAGCCTCAGCAGCCGCGGCCGAGCCTGTGCGCGACCTCCCATTCTTGTCGACGTGTCTCTACTGTGGCTAGGCGCGACCCGACACGCAAGTCTGCGGCGGAGGAGAGGTCGCAGCATTCTTCTCCCACCGACCGCCGACAGCGAATCCTCTGTCCACAGGTCTGCGGCCAAGAACGGCCCGTCCCAGGTGCTGCTGGGGGGCGGAGGCGGCGACGAGGTCTGGGAGGGGATCCGCTTCCAGACGCTCGACACCGTGGAGGAAGCGCTGTTCGCGTCGACGCGCGCCTTCGTCGCCGAGAACAAGGCGGTGGAGGAGGCGCGGAGCCGCGTCGCGCCCTGACATCTCCTAGACATGTCCTAGACATTGCCTAGGCGGTGGAGGAGGCGCGGAGCCGCGTCGCGCGTGGCGAGGAGCTCTCGACCAAGGAGATGGTGCAGGTGAGCCGGCCGGATTCATCAATGATTAAATGGTTCTCCTCCCCCCGAACCTCGCCCCTTTGAATGCCGTGCGGCTCCTGTCGTCTAGACGTGGAGTCGCGAGGGCTGCCTGGCCCTTGCCCCACCACCTTGTGTGGTGTGGAGAAGTGTACCTCACCTCACCTTACCTGGTGCAGGTGAACCGGCGGCTCGCGTCGTTGTCGTACAAGCGGAAGGAGGAGGCACTCAAGGCCGCGCAGCAGCTACGAGGAGAGGACGGGGCTCTGCGCACCCCTCCCGCCCCTCACGCCTCGACTCGTTCACACCTCAGGTCGCGGACGAGGTGCGGGAGAGCGTCATGTCGCTGCTGATCGCCCCCGCGCCGCTGCCGACGATCGGAGGTCCGCAACTCCGCCCCGCCGCGGGGCATCAGCCGAGATCAGCCGAGATCGGCCGAGACTAGGCCGAGATCGGCCGAGATCAGCCGAGATCGGCCGAGACTAGGCCGCCCTCCGCCCGCCGCGGAGGACACGCCGCTGTACAAGCTCATGATGCTCGAGCAGGATTTGGCCACTGGCCGCGACGGCGCCACCGGAGGAGCAATCAAGCAGGCACGATCTCGGCGGATCTCGGCGGATCTCGGCGGATCTCGGCGGATCTCGGCGGATCTCGGCGGATCTCGGCGGGTCTGTCAGCAGGCCGAGACCCTCTCCCGCATCGTGGGTACCCTTGTCGACCCTCTCTCCGCGCCGCCGCCGAGCGCCCGCAGCACCACGCGCGCTTCGACCGACTCGGCGCCCTTTCCTCGCGCCCGAGATCGCCCGGAGATCGCCCGGAGATCGCCCGGAGATCGCCCGAGCTTAGGCGCGCGCGGCGTCCTTCTCTGCATCCGCGCCCGCGGCCGAGTCGACCGGCGGCACGGAGGGGGCGGGGGCGGAGGCGGAGGCGCCGAGGGCCGCGGAGGTGGAGGTGCTCGAGCGGCAGCTGTGGGTGTGAGCAGCGTCTCTTCACAC
>NW_005201174.1:5809-8829 GCF_000372725.1 Emiliania huxleyi CCMP1516 | reverse complement strand
CAAGCTGGAGGGCGCCCCCGCCGGCTACAAGGTGGTGATCCCGCAGCTTACTTAATATTTTATTTTCTCACGGAAACACGCTCGGCCCGGCTGACCTGAGTGCCGGCCGGGGCTAAGAAACCACGGCGCGGGCTGGGGGAGGAGGGTGGAAAGGCTTAGAAACGGCGGCGTGGCGCCGGATCCTGTTTTCTTAATGCCCGAAATACACTGTACTTCCAGCCTGCTGTGAAAACAGCTCACCAGCAGCCCAGCGCATCTCGTTGACTCGGCCGAGAGGTGCGAGTATTCTGCGAGGACGCATGCTGTTTCACGCCCTCTGCTCTGCAGCTTCGCTCACGACACCGCTGCTGATCAGCGGCGGCATGTGGCGACCGGCACGAGCGCACACGCGAATGCAGCAAGGCTACGAGGAGGCCTTCGGCGAGTACGGCGGCCAGTCCGGCGGCGGCGAACAGCGGCAGTACCTGTACGACTCGCCGCAAGACTACTACGACGCCTCCAGTAGCTTCAACCAGCGGCAAGACGACTACTACACCGGATCGCTGCAGGCCGGCGGCGGCGGGCAGGCCTACAGCGGCGAGGGGCAGGTCTGGGTGCTCCACCCGCTACGAGGTGCCGAGGGATAGCCTCTCCAAGCACACAGCAGTCCTTCTCGGGACCTCTTCTTGGCACCTCCTGCAGGCGTGCGCGGCTTCTCGAATGCGCTGGCGTGCGACCCGGCCAGAGACTACTCCGCCCCTCCGTACGCGCTGCGGCGCGGCGAGGAGCACGTGCTGAGCCGGTGGAACATGGAGCGGCAGCGGCTGACGGTGTCGCGGATGCAGTGCGTGGTTGGCGTGGCGGAGGACGGGGCGGCGTACGTCACGTCGCACGGTAGAGGGCCAACCTACTGGCGAGAGAGCGGAGGGCCGTGGTACGCGCTGGAGCGAGGCGTGAGCGCGCCTCTCGCCGACGGAGACCAGGTCTCCCTCGACTGGCATGACCCCGAGGCCGCCATCTTCGGGTGCCGCGTTGAGGCGGAGGAGCGGCTGGGCGGCGGAGGGCCTCCGGGCGGGTGGGTGGCGCTAGTCGACGAGGCCAGCGGAGCGACGTACTACTATGACGAGGCGACGGGTGCTTCGCAGTGGGAGCCACCCGCGGCGCACCAGTGGAGGTGAGGGTAATTTTGGCGAGTTGGGCGCACGAGGTAGAGCCAGTACAGACCGTGGGGATTGATATCGACTGCAACTTCTGATATTCGCCTTATCGCCGGGGCAAAGCGAATACGGTATATATACAGACTCGTATAGACTTAGAGCGGTGTGTAAAGGCTAGTTCCATTTCACTGTGGCACAGCTCGCGTTACAAAACCTTGCTAATCACCATTTGCGCCATTTTGTCCCTCTCGGTGCCTTCCAGAGGCAGCTGCGACCCCGCCGAGTAGACGGCGTCACACAGCAGGTGGCGCGGTGTGACGCCGTCCACTCGGCTGGGTCGCAGCTGCCTCTGCGCGTCCTGGGGATGTACCTTTGTCGCGCGCCGGAGACGACTCGACGCCGCTGAGATCGGAGATCAAGCTCTGACAGGTCGCACGTCGCTCCTTTGACGCCGACGTGACTCACCCGTGCAGATCACATCAGGACACGGTCTCGACGCGCTCGGTACGACGCCTGCGACCCGTCTCGGGTCAGGTGGCACGACGCTCATCGCGCCTACCAGCGCTGCCGTACAGGTTGCCACGACGAGGTCGAGCACGCTTCTATACGCTCGCCGAGCCTTCCTTTCCATCCCATTTGGCAGCCTGGGAACGGTGGCGGTCAGAGGCAAAGCATACGAGGGGTGGTGGAACCACATGTCACGGCTACTGCCGGCTCGACCCCACGATAGCCTCCGGAGGCTGACTTTGAGGCACAATCATCGGACGACGTCGGCGAGTTGAGTCGCGCTCGCGGTAGCCAGATGACCTCTCATACTAGTATCATCGGCCATGGCCGCAGGAAGCGCGGGGGAGGGCGCTGGGAGCAACACGGAGCTCCGTTGGACGTTTTCAAGATTAGCGTGTCAGAGTGAAATGGAACTAGCCAAAGGCTAAAGCCGTATCTCGCGCGCAATCTCTCGCGGGGACCTTCTTCTAGTTCTACGGACAGCTCTATGAGGCTCTCTCTCACCTCTCTCAGTACTCAGACTCAGTCCTGTGAGAGACAATAAACAAAGTCAACGAAAGAATTCAATCAGTCCCCTCGCACAACCGTGAGCCGACTGGGGATCTTCTGCCTCTCACTTCCGATACAGCCTTTGACCGTGTTGTTTCCGGCTGTGAGTGTGACTCGTCGCCAGCGCGTGGCAGCAGCGGGTCCACCAAACCCGAGGGCCCAACATCCCGCGCCGCGGCACCCGCGTACTCTGCTCGCGGGAAGACGGGCAGCAGCAGGAGCGCCGTGCCGAGCCCCTGCAACGCAGCCGTCAGCAGGAAGGCGGCGCGGTAGCCGTACCGGTCGGCCAGCACGCCGCCTGCCGCGGCCGAGGCGGCCCACGAAACCTTGACCTACGCGGGTGGGCGAGTGGGCGGTGTGTCAAGGACGCACCAAAGGCCGGGCGCTGTCCGGGCGCACAGTCTCGACCAAGTTGCCGCCGACGCCCGCCCAGCGAGCCCGCTGCCTACGGGACACGTCACGGACGTGTCCTGGACCTGTCGCGGCCACGTGTCGCCCGCCGAGCGAGCTCTGCCCAGGCGCCACCGAGTCCATGAGCAGAGCGGACGAGAGGGGGGTGGTGCTGTTGGCCAGCCCGCCGCGCAGCAGGAAGAGAGCCACCGTGAGCGAGAGCCGGAGGGGAGGCGGGTCGCTCGGACTGCCCGCGGGCGAGGCGCCGGCTGCAGCTGAGGAAGGCTCGGCGGCGAGCGAGGGAGCGGCGGCGAGAGGCTGGCGCGAGTCGGCGAGAGGCGACGAGGAGTCGGCCGCGAAGTACATGCCGACCAGCAGGAGGCAGCCCGCCGCCTTGAGGGCGGCCATGGTTGGGACGCGGCCTATGGCACGTCCACG
>NW_005201174.1:0-3808 GCF_000372725.1 Emiliania huxleyi CCMP1516 | reverse complement strand
TTTACCAGCAGCAGTTACTTTTACGCTTCGACAGGCGGACATCTTGGACGTTCCGAAATCTTACTGCGGCCGATAAAACACAGGGCGTGAACTTCACGGGTCGAACCTGACATGTCGCACTCGACAGCTACAGCAATATGGCGGAAGCGCGGAGCCACAAAGCAGAACAAGCGCAGTCAACACACACCGGAGAACGCGACCGAATTGACGATGACAACGTCAAGAGCAGCGGTTGAGGGCCGCGCGCTACTCTCGGACATGTTGCGCTGCGCTACTCTTTCTATGCTTGCACTGGCGTCGCAAGCGTCTCGTCGACATGTTTCACCTCCTCTGGGAGCTCCCCACAATCACAGCCGGCGAGCCACACGGACTCCACGCCGTGCATGGGGCAGATGTCGATGCGCTCAAGCAGAGCTTCAACTGGGCAGCCTCGTATCCCTCGACTGATACGCAATACTCAGCGCATACCGCGGCACAAGTGGTGCTCAACAAAGCCGCTACTCAGCGCGCTACCCGCTCTTCTCGGAGTAACGGACACAGGTACAGGTCCCCGATGCCAGGGCTTGCCCAGCACAGCAGAGGCAGGGCTGCGAACGGATGTTGAAGCAGACATGTATCGTTGCGGCTCACAGAGGCGGTGCTGCGAACGGAGGTGAGACTGCGGCCCAAGGTGAGAGTGCGGCAGCCAAAGGAGCGGCTCTGCGAGGCGAAACAAACGGGGCAGACATGTCTCGTTGCGGGGCTGAGAACAGAGGCGGAGCTGCGGCACACAGAGGTGAAGCCGCGGCAGCCGAAGGCGCGGCTGCGTGACGCACCTTGGATCTTGAGGACGGTGCGTTGTTGGTACCGAGCAGCAGGGCGAGGGAAGCATCTAGCATGCCGTCGCCTCGCCCGCTGACGACCGGGTTTGCCTCGGACTGTGCTTGTTTCTGTCCGTTTAGGGTCTTTGTGTTTTTTGGGGTGGGTCTTCGTGCTCCGGGTTGGTGTGCACGGTCCGTGCGGAGAGCCTGTCCGCTGTCGTCATTGTTGTTCCGTGTCTTAGTGTAGCAGAAGTTCGGTCGCACTTTCACGCCGAGGGGCTAGCGAGCCCCATCCCGCTCGAGGTGGATATCCTTTGGCCGCGTTGGGTAGCGAGGATTGGTGTGACGCGATCCACGCAGGCGTGTTTTCTGGCGGCCGACCGTCAGTGCACGGAGTTGCCCCTTCTCCGACTGCCCCGGCTAGTTCACGAGTTTCGCGGGAGTGACCCCATGCGTCAAACCCGAGACCTAGCGCGGGTGGGTTGGAGGGGGCTCGCCCCGCTCCTCCCCATCGGGCCGCATGAGCGGCCACGCCTCGCAGATTCGTTTTCGCGCCTGGGTCAGGCGCGCGGGGCATCCCCCGGGTCGCTCGACCAGCGATCCGAAGAGTGGCCGCTATGCGAAGGCACGACTCGCACCGACCCTTCTATACGAAGGCACAGTAATCCGGGCACGTGTTGGGCGCCCCGTTCCGTCTGGGGCTAGGTCGGCTCAGGGCCCCATCCACTTCCCTCCCGCTTGGCGCGTGATGATGAGGAGTTGCCACCCAGGCCAGCCAAGGCAGGGGCGGAGGGCGAGGGCGGAGGGCGGGATGGGCGCCAAGCGGGAGGGAGCGGACGGGGAGGGGCGCACAGATGGGGGATGGCGAGGGCGGAGGGGCGGGAAGGGGGGAGGGCGGCGGGAGGACGGAAGTCGGCATGGGCGGGCGGTGGGTGGTTCGGTAGGGCGGGGGGGAGGGCGAGGGGTGGAGTAGGGGGGCGGTGGGGGCGAGGGGCGAGGAGGTGATCGATACCCGAATCGCAAAAAGATGAGCAATACACCAGGGTCCAGGCAGGAACGGCCGGGGCGCAGGGCAACCTACCTCCCATTTCCGCCTAACAAAACGACTCTCTCTCGCCGCCCTGTCCGGCGCCACTCCATGGATGTGGCTTCATGCTCCAGGCTCCAGATGCGTCGGTGGAAAGAAGAAAGGGAAAAAGAGAAATGCTCAAACCAGCTGAAGCCTGCAAGTCTCCAGCCTGGTTTGCCAGGAGCTTTGAGCGGCACAATGGAGCAGCTTCGTGTGACGACCGCCGCCGCGAGCGAGGGTGGTGGCGAGAGGCACGCCGGGATCTCGCCGCTCGCAACGAGTCCCACCCGCTGGTGGCTCGCACAGCTCGCCGTGTGGTCCATTAGCATCGTGCCCGCGCTGGTATGGCCGACCTGGCTCGCTGTCTTCGGCACCGGCTGGCTGCAGACCGTCCTTCTCTGCCTGGTGCTGCTCGTGCGCCGATCGCAGCGCGAGCCTGCGAATCCTCTCCACACCGTGCGCGTTGCGGCGGATGCGCCGGCCGCGCCGCCGCCAAAGCGGCTGCGCCTCTCGCTGGCGCGGCGAGCCATTGCATCCTCTCGCGTGCGCATCATCGTCGTCTCGCGGCTGAAAAGGGCCATCGCGCTGCGTGGAGCCGAGGCCGTGCTGGCGGAGCTCTTCTGCGGAGCTCGGCCGCCAGGGAGGCGGGAGCCGCCGCTCATCGAGTCGGCGCCCCCGGCGAGGGCCTACTTTGCCCTGGTCTCGTACCGGCAGGAGCGGCTCGAAGGCGACGACAGCGGGACAACGATGGACGCCGCGGCGCTCGCCTCGATCGCCGACGTGGCGCACGCGGCGGGGCTGGAGGGAATATGGCTCGACGCGTGCTGCTTCGCGGCGGTGCAAAACAAGTACGACCACGACTCCTTTGTCGCCACCCTCGCTGCCGTCACGCAGCACGCGAGCGAGGTGATCTGGCTCCCGCGCGCGCGCACCGCCTCCAAGGCGTCCTCGTACCAGTTCCGGCTCTGGTGCACCTTCGAGGCGGCGACCGTGGCGGAGCGAGGGCTGCCGGTGCGGGTCGCGGGGGTGGGCCTCTCGCAGTCGCAGCTCCTCCTCCACCGCTTCGGCACCTGGACGCCCCTCTGGCCCGGCTGCGAGATGGGCGAGGTCCGCAAGCTGCAGACCTGCCACTCGATCCTCCTCGTCCTCTTCTTCCTCTCGCCGCTCGTCGTGGTGCAGCCGCCCCGCACGCCCAACCGACCCGGCCCACCCTCGTGATGACTCGCACCCGCCCTCAGGCGCCGCTGGTCTGGGTGCTCCGCGCCCCCGCCGCCCTCTCGCAGTGGGCGCCAAAGCTGTCCCACGAGTACTGGCTCTGCGAGTCGGGCCAGAGCGTGCTGCGGGTGAGGGAGGGCCCGGGCGGGGGGGGGGGGGTAATCATGCCGCAGCCTTGGACTGCGCCCTAGCCGCCAGCCCGCCCCTGTCTCCGCCCTCTGCCCAAGCCCTACGCCCTCTGCCCAAGCCCTACGCCCACCCCTCTCAACCAGTAAACCTCCCCCCTGCGGCAGGTCATGCTCCTTGCTGCCGAGGAGACGGCACACGGACGCCGCCACGGCCGGACTTCGGCGCGGAGTACGCTCACAGCCGGCACCTCCCTCGGCGGCGGGCAGACCTCCCTCTCGGAGCTGCGGTGCAGGGACTCGTCTTTGGGCACCGCCCACCGCCCGTCTCTGGTGGCGGAAGAGCACGGCGCAGAGGAGGCGGGGCTCGAGGAGGCGACCCTCGCCCGACCGCCTCTCACCCCACCACCTCGCCGCATCACGGCCCCCGCACATCACGGCCCCCGCACGCTGTCCCTCGCCACCTCACGCCGCACAACCTCACAACCTCACAACCTCGCCCCCTCGTGCCCCGAGGCGAGCCTCGAGCAACTCTGCGGAGGCGTCCGCGACTCGGCAGACAGCGAGGCCAAGCACTTCCACGCCGCAGTCAGCCAGCA
>NW_005201175.1:5481-8688 GCF_000372725.1 Emiliania huxleyi CCMP1516 | reverse complement strand
AGCTTGAGCGCCGTCAGAGCAGCGTAAAACGGCGCTCCGGTGTACTCGAAGCAGCCTCCGACCACGCCGACCTTGCCGGACGAGCCCTTGTAGCTCGTGGCGACTAGCGGCGGCACGAGCACGCGAAGCTGCTGCGGGCTGACGGCCAGGCGGGGGCCCATATACACAAGAGGCTCGGTCCTTCTCCTGGTCGTGGTCGAGACCGAGGTGCCTTTTTATATTAGGTGCCCTGGAGGCTTGGCTGCAAAGGGGATTTTTGTTGTGCCGACTTCGATCTTCGTGTGTGCTCCGCTTCTGAGAGAGAGATTTTGAGACATGAGAGAGAGAGAGAGAGAGAGAGAGAGAGAGAGAGAGAGAGAGAGAGAGCCGAGATAGAAAGAGAGAGATTTTGAGTGAGAC
The DNA here is from genome assembly GCF_000372725.1 of Emiliania huxleyi CCMP1516. Lineage (NCBI taxonomy): Eukaryota > Haptophyta > Isochrysidales > Noelaerhabdaceae > Emiliania > Emiliania huxleyi. The sequence goes on along the minus strand of NW_005201175.1, from coordinate 8,289 downwards.
GGTTTAGAGAGAGAGAGAGAGAGAGAGAGAGAGAGAGAGAGAGAGAGAGAGAGAGAGAGAGAGAGAGAGAGAGAGAGAGAGAGAGAGGGTGGGAGTACATTTCTTTCTAATTTTATTTCGCCTCGAGCTGTGCTTAAAAGTTAAATCTCTCTACAACCTCCAATCCCCGTCCTTGCTTGCGTCCCCCCATGCCGGTGTGTCCAGTCGCTGGCCAGCCTCTTCTAAACCAACACTCCCGTTTCCCAAGAAAAGAAAAGTCCAAGCCTTCCTCGATTTCCGCGAGCGGCGTCTCACAAAAAGCCTAGCCGTCCCGGCGCAAGAAAAGCCTTGCCGCCGAGCTGTCATTCCTTCTGCAGGCCGCGTGCAGCGACGCGCGAGTCCTGGCGGCGCAGCCGCCCCGCCGTGCGGACCATGGCCAACCAGCCCGTCGACGCGCCCGACGACGTGACCTCAGCCGGTAAGTGTCGAGAGCGCCCCCCGGCCAAAAGTCGACGATCCTCGCTCGCCGCCTCGCCCCTTCCGGCGGCGCGGCGGCGCCCGCGACGGGCGGCTCGCCCCACGGCGCACCCCGCCGCCGTAGGTACTCGAGGTGCTCGCCCTCCAACGACGCCGCGGGGGAGGGCCGCGACCCGCTGGGCCGGCTGCCTCTTGCGCCCTCGCGCCGGCGCCCCTTGCGCCGGCGCCGGCCGCGCCGGCGCCGGCGATCGCCGCGCCGCGGCTCCCTCGCTCCGCCGCGGCGCGGCCTGTGCCGCGCTCGCGACCTCGGCGCGCCGCGCCTGCCGCCCCCGCGCCTGCCGCCCCCGCGCCTGCCGCCCCCGCGCCGCCCCCGCGCCGCCGTCGGCGGCGTCCAGCGCAAGCGCCGCCGCCGCGTCGCGCGCCGCGCGGGCAGCCTCGACGGACCAGAAGCCGTGCTCGTCGTACCCGGCGTCCCACACGCCCAGCGAAGGGCTGAGTGCCGTCGCGAGACCTCGGCACGCCTGCGCACGCCTGCGCACGCGGCAGAGCGACAGCAGCACCACCCTCGTCGGGCGCCCACGAAGCGTACTCGCGGGTCGCCGCTCCGTCGACCGAAGACCGAGACACTTGCTCCGACGCCACCCCGCCCCCGCCCCGCCGGTCCGGCACCGATATCTCGGAGGACGACCTAAGGAAGAGCGTGGCGGCGCGTCGCCGGGGGACGGCGCGCTCGTGCTCTCGCCGCGAGATCGAGGGAGGGGGGGGGGGGGGCTGCCCCCCGGAAAAGCGCCGGGGCGAGGGGTGCGTGTGCCCCCCCCGCGGAAAAACGCGCGGGTGAGGGGGGGGGGGGTGCCCCCGCGCCGTCCTGCAGCGTCGCCGGCCGCAGGCCAAGGAGCTCGGCTCCTCGAGAGCACCGACGGACGACGATCGGCTCCTCAGCAGTGGGACGCCGAGCTGGAGGCTCGGCCCGGAGCTCGCGCGGGCACGTGGAGCTTTCCGCTCGGGCCAGCAGGAAACGGGCGCCCCGCACAGCGACGCCCGCCGTAGAGTGCCGAGAGCTCGGCTCGACGCGAGCGCCGAGGAAAAGCGATCGGCTCCGCAGCAGTGGGACGCCGAGCTGGAGGCTCGGGCGGGAGCTCGCGCGAGCACATAGCAAGGTGCGTGCGCGGCGGCGGCGGACAGGTGAGCGGGCAGCTGGCGCACATTTCGACTGTGGGAGCTGCCAGGAGTTTGCTCTCTGCGTTCACACCCCTTTGCAGAATTTATTTATTTAATGGCGTGCCGTCCTCCCATCTTCCCTAGGCTTCCCTTTTTTCTTTCTTTAAAAATGAAACTTCGGCCCGCCGGAAACTGGCCTGCTCGACGTTATCGCCACCAATGGCGTTCGCGGACCGGCGCTCGTCGCCGCCGCTCCCGGTGCAGGGAGAGTGGCTGGAAGTCTCGATCCCAATGACGGACGCCGCGGTTTCGACCTTCCGGGGCTCGGTGGACGCCGTGCGGCCCGACCTCGCCGCATTCTGGATCAAGTACGAAGACGGTACGGGCACGGCACCCGCGGCGCCGATCCGCGCCACAGCGCCTCCGATGTCGCGACGCACGTCGCCGCTCCTCGCACGGCACCTTTAGTTCTGTACGGAGCACTCCATTGTTGTCTAATCGTATTCAAGGCTCAAGGTCGAACTACACAGCTCGCCCTTACACATGCAACGCGTGTACACCGGGCGCTGCCCGAAGTCCTAACTACTCAGAGATCGCGCACGCCCCCCGCCTCCCTGACTGAATATTCGACTCTGCCCCGCGGCTGCCCCGGCGACTCTACTTGGCCATCATGACCTTGACAAACTCCTCGTAGTTGATCTGGCCGTCGCCGTCAATGTCGGCCTCGCGCAACATCTCGTCCACCTCCTCGTCGGTCAGCTTCTCGCCGAGGTTGGTCATGATGTGGCGCAGCTCGGCAGCGGAGATGAAGCCGTTGCCGTCCTTATCGAACACGCGGAACGCCTCCTTGAGCTCCTCCTCCGAGTCGGTGTCCTTCATCTTGCGCGCCATGAGCGTGCAAAACTCGGGGAAGTCAATGGTGCCGTTGCCATCGGCGTCCACCTCGTTGATCATGTCCTGCAGCTCCGCCTCGGTCGGGTTCTGGCCCAGCGAGCGCATCACTGTGCCCAGCTCCTTGGTGGTGATGGTGCCATCGCCGTCCTTGTCAAACAGCGAGAATGCCTCCTTGAACTCGGCGATCTGCTCCTCGGTCAGCTGCTCGTCAGCCATGATTGCTGTGTGTTCTGCGGGCGCGGGCGGGGTGGGGTTAGGTGCGACGTCCCCGGCCCCCCGGGGTGGGGCCGGAAGGCTGGA
>NW_005201175.1:0-3635 GCF_000372725.1 Emiliania huxleyi CCMP1516 | reverse complement strand
GCGGTGATGGCAGAGAATATGAGCTCTGCAGACCTCGTGGGCAGCGTTGGTGCAAGGAGATGCGAGCTGAAGGATGGGCCGCCTTGTGGTGCTTTGCAGCTTGGAGCCCGCGTGTTTCCTTCTTCTCTTTTTCATTTTCGCTCGGAAGGGAGAGTGGCGAAAAAAGAAAGAATTTAGACAAAACAACTCACTGTCACAGCAGACAGGCTCGACACAGGTGCGAACTGGCGCGTGCTAGCACTATCACAGGCACACCACCGGAAGAGCGGCGTGTACGGGGCTAGAGTCGCACGACGGGGCCGTAGGCGTAGCCTTCGGTCACGAGCGTGGCATTCTCGCGTGAAAAGCGCCCTAATCGAGCTGGAGCGCTGCCCACAGCCGCGTGGAGCGTGCCCCAGCTAGCAGGAGGCGTTAGACGTACTTTTCGGCGTGAACTATGAAGGACTTCGGCGACGTCCGTTCTCTTGGACACGTCGACACATGGCACCGACGCAGCTCAGCATTGTGCTGGAGCGCCTGCTCAACGAATTCGGGATAGCCGACCTCAGTACGCTCGAGGCCATGCTCAAGCACGATACAGGCGCAGTGCTCGACGCGATCCGAAGCACCGCTGCAGCGCCGCAGAGGGGAGAGGCTGGTGCGGCGGTTCATGCCAGCTCGGCCACGAGCAATGTTGTTGTGTCCCCAGGCAGCACTGCTACCGCTGGCGTAATCTCTGGTCAGCACAACGGCAGCATCTCCCGCACTCTCGTCAGCACAGACGCGCAAGTAGCCCGTCGTCCAGGCACATGGCGCCCTCACACCGCTCCTCGCCCCCGTCTCGCAGGCCAAAATCGTCGACATCGCGTCGGCACTCTCGACGGCGCGCCTGGGCTCGCAGAGGCGGCCTGGGCGGTGCAGGGTGGCCGGGCTGCCCCCCTCCCGCGGTGCGCCAAGCCTTGGGGGTCGGGGATACCATCTCGGGTCGCCGAGGGGGCGGGTCGGACGCCCGATCCGGTTGCTGGCCGGAGGACGTCGCCGGCTCCGCGATTTTGGGCGCCCCAGGCGCCTCCAGCCGGGACGAGCGGCGCCAGCTGGTAGCTGGGGTCGCAGGGCGGTCGGGCCAACACCGTATGCTAGTCGGAGTGGATTGTCTAGAGGTGTAGAGGTCGGTAGAGTGTCCGTTTGTGGCCTCCCACGCCGCCGCCCGCACCGCCGCCCTCACCACCACCCTCACCACCACCCTCACCGCCGCCGTCTCCACCGCCGCCCTCGCCACCACCGCCCTCGCCGCCGCCCTCGCCGCCGCCTCCCACGCCGCCACCTCCCGCCCCTCCGCCACCCTCTCCGCCTCCACCCACGCCGCCGCCGCCGCCGCCGCCGCCCTCCTCACCACCACCCTCGCTACCACCGGCCTCGCCGCCGCCCTCACCGCCACCCTCCCCTCCTCCACCCTCACCGCCACCACCCTCCCCTCCTCCACCCACGCCGCCGCCGCCCTCGCCGCCGCCCTCTACGCCGCCGCTCTCTCCGCCCCCACCCTCGCCGCCACCGCCGTGCGATCAGATGTGTCACTTTGCAGGAGCGGCCGTGGCCTTGCCCTGCTCGATTTTTGCGGAGTTGCCGTGTTCGGTGCTCGCAGACAGCGGTTGTTCTCAATGTGCCGGGTGCTGTGGCCTGTCGCAGTGCATGTCGACTCGCAGCGCGGCCGGCCGAGTCAGTTCCTCTCGACAATGACCCACGGGATTGCATCCCTGGACGGTGCACGGCGAACCCTTTCGAGCTTTGCTTTTACGACCCGAGCTGCAAGTCTGGCGGTCTCGGCTGCAACGCAGGGGGGCTTCCTCTCTGCCGATTCTGCGGATTCGGGGACTACTCATCGGTCGTCTGCGAGAGGTGAGGGTCCTGTGGGACCATCTTCCATCTAGCTCGTGTGGGTGCGCGGCGGCGACCAGCGCAGCCCTCGTTTGTATTGAACTTGTATGCTCTCTGTCTGCCTGTCAGCTGTTTCGGCTAAGTCGATTTGCACACTGGATTTTGATGTTACCACGTAGTGGCAAACCCATCCACATGCGTCTACCTTCATTACGTCAAAAAATACTCTCTCTACAAAAACTCATCGGACTTTCGAGCTTCCCGCGCCGGTGCCAGCCGCCAATGGCTGGCGAACAAACAGCACATTCTCGCGTTCTCTTGCTCGTAGAACATACTGGTCGCGCGCGTGCTCGCACGTCTTTAGGCTGAGTCGATCCTTGGCCGCGTCGAAGTCACTTGTGGAACAGTGAATGTGCTCGAAAATGAGTATCTCTGGCGACCTGTCTGGCTCGCACCAGTCGTGCGAGGCAACAATGCGGCAGTCGAGAGATTCCGTGTCAATGACCAGCAGGGCGGGTCTGCCTCCTCGCAGGCCGGGATGCCGTAGGACCCGCTCTAGACTGTGGCACCGCACGTTCTCCACCTTCACGTAGCGGTTCATCAGCGGCGGTAGGACCCCGTCGGGGCCGAGCGACGTGTATTTGCGCAGCATGTGCTCCGACCACTTCATCACGAAGCTTCCGTCGAAAGAGCCGATCTGGGTTCGCCAGTATGGCAGTCCGTCATGCCCGCCCACTTGGCGTTTGAGCAGACCGTCAGCTTCCTCTGCAAATGAGTTGTTGCCGACGAAGGAGTAGAAAGGCAGCGCTCCTTTTGCGTCTTTGGTGCATACACCAGCGTTGACGATGTGGACGTCGTCAGCTGGCGTGGCGAAGGACGCCGTGCTCCCACCCTTCCAAAGCTTCCTCAACTCACGAGAGACGGGAGGGCTCGCCTCGAGCAATATCACGCCCTGCCAGGTGATGCTGCGCACGGAGCGAAAGATCGGGTCGTTAGGGTCACCGCCAAAATGGTGGGCGCCGACGACCACGAGCGACGCGTTATCCTTGCCGCGCAAGGACACCTGGGCGCCCGGGAAGTGGAGCATGGGTAGCCAATCGCCTTTACACAAAGCTCGAGTGGGACAGTTTTACCCGCGAATGCAAAAAGAAGAATGGCCGGGGGCGGGGTGGATGGGTTGGGAGCGAGGGGGCGGAAGTGACCAGTGCGGTAGATCGGTCAGCTCGAGGCGCGTGAGCCGGACTTGGGAGCCGGACCACCCCCTCTTGTTATCTGCGTTGTTGAGCCAGGACTCAACATACTCGGGCTGTCGCCGTCCCAAACTGTCACTCCCCTCTCTCCCGGCCGGGGTGGGGCGCGCGCGGAAAAAACAAAGAGAAAGCCATGTGAGGTTAATGACTGCACTCCAAGTGCTCCAAGTGCCGACAGGCGTGTCGTGCTCGAGATCGCCCGACGGCTCGCGAGATGGGCCATACGGGACGCCAGCCAGAAAACACGGCTAAAGCCTAAAGATTCATGGCGGGCCGCCTTGACCCTTGGATCGGAGGTAGAGTCGGTGGAGGCCCAGTCTTGCATGCAAGGCTTCTCCGCCGTCCCTTCTCTCGCTGCCGCCGCCGGCTCCGCCGCCACTGCCTCGGCCGCCACCGCCGGCTCCGCCGCCGCCGCCTCTGGCGCCTCTGATCCGCTCACCAACCGCAGTGGGACGCGTCTCGCCTGCGGTGTTACCGGTCGTGTATCGCGCGCCTTGAGGGGGGGCCGCTGTTAGACCTAAAGGTCGGCGC
>NW_005201176.1:343850-351632 GCF_000372725.1 Emiliania huxleyi CCMP1516 | reverse complement strand
GGGCGGCGGCGGTGACGGCGGCGGCGGCGATGGAGGCGGCGGCGACGGCGGCGGCGGCGACGGTGGAGGTGGGCTCGGTGGGGGCGGTGACGGAGGCGGCGGGCTCGGCGGGCGCAACGGCGGCGGCGGCGGAGAGGGCGGCGGGCGGGGAGCCTTGCCTGGCGGGAAGGGCGGCGGCGAGGGCGGAGGCAGCGGCGTCGCGCCGGGCGGGAAGGGCGGCGGCGACGGGGGCGGCGTCGGTGCCTTGCCGGGCGGATAGGGCGGCGGCAGAGGCGGCGGCGTGGGGGCGAGGCCGGGCGGGAAGGGCGGCGACGGCGGTGGGGAGGCGGCGGGCAGCCGGACGTTTCTCACCTTTATCTTGCTCTTGCAGATGGCGTCAAAGGCGGTCGCCGGCACGGCCTGCTTGATGGGGAGCCGCTGCAGGATGCAGCGCGTGCGGCCGCGCAGTCGGGTAAAGATCTGGTATTCGTATCCAGTGCACCACTTCAGCCCGAGGCACTGCTCCTGGCAGGCGGCCTCGCTCGCGTCCCAGGTGACGTGGCTGGGGAGGGCGGCCCGAGTGCGGCCTCCCGTCTTGACGTTAACGCAGGACCCGCCGGCGCGACCCGCCGGCGCGATAAACGAGGTGAGGGACATCGCAGGCATCGTAGGTTCGGCCGATCGTCGGCCGAGCGTCATCTGACGCCGTCCCCCCGCGTTGAAAATTCTTTTCCTCTGCCGCCGGAGGGTGGAGGGTAATATAATATAATAGTAGATATCGGCGGGGCCGCCCGGCCGTTAATGTTGGGGCCCGCGCTGACATACATGCTGCGTGTAGAGGTGCGGTCCCTTAGATATACACAGCGCCGCTCCCCGCCCTCCCTCCCTTGCACAAGGCCCGGCGAATCCAGATGGGTATCTACACCTCAGGCTGCATGCGCAATGGGCGGGCCGGCCCGGGGAGCGGGCGTCCCGGGCTGCGCGCCAGACGGGGTCCTGATTGGAGACGGGGTCCGAACGAGAATTGTCAAAATCAGGCCCCGGGGGAGGCGGGGGGGCAATCAAGAGACCGGTAGCCACCAGCATGTCGGTGCGCAGAGCGGGGCAGATGGCTCAAACTCGGCTCTCGGGAGGGTTTGACGCGGGCCGGTGCAATGGGCTGCGGTGGACGTCGCGATCCGACCAGAGTCACCCGGGTAAGAGGGCATCCAGCAGTCACACTCAATACATGCGTACCGTGCACGTGAAAAAAAAATGACTAGTTGCAAATACGGGTGGTGTCAACATGACCACTTTTGATTTTTTTGTCCGTGTTGCTCCCAGCGCCCTCGCCCGCGCTCCCTGAGGCCATGGCTGGTGCTACTCGCGGTTAGTGTGTATAGGTAAACGAAAAAAGTAGATTTGAATTCGTCCACGTACGGCTTCGTGAGTGGTTGGGGTGGCCTCAGGCATCCCCAAGGGAGCCTCTGCGGTGCCACATAAGCAGCTTAGTGATTGTCGAGACTTTAAAGGATTCGTTGGAAGAAACGCAAACATGACAGACGGCTACTAAAGTATGTAGTGGGGGAAATGGTAAATTTTGAAAGTCGCACTACAAGCCCGGCAAGCTCAGCACTGACTGTGGACACTATGGGGAGTCTATAGCTATGCCCCTTACATCCAGGGACCGACCACACGAGGGCCCACACCCGTCTCAAGACAGACAAATTTCGGTCACCGGCGCGCGCGCGGCGCCTCCTCCTCCTCCTCCTCTTCAATGAGCGGCGTGCGGGGCGGGCCGGTGGCGCCCAGCTCGCGGGGATCGAGCCGCCACCCATATGAGACGGGTTTGTTCCACTTCTCGGGAAGAAAGGCGATCCATCTCTCCCCCGCCGGCTCGTCGTACTCGGGGTCGGCGTCCCACGCCCAGAGCAGCATGCCGGCCGGGAGGATCTTGCGTGCGCGCGGGCTCCTCTTGTCGGTGAGGCCGTCCGCGACGCGCTTCACCCTGCCGGCGGCCCAGATCTTGACCGTCCTACCCTCCTCCTTGTATGGCCAGCACACCTCCAGCCACTTGCCCACGAGGCGCGTGTCGAAGGGGGGGGCCTCGCGGTCCTGCCGCACCTCGACGCTGTCCGAGATGCCCGCCGCCTCGCGCCGCTCCCGCGCGGCCTTCGCCTTCTCGAGGAGGTTCGAGACGTTGAAGATGCTCTGCTGCTCCAGGCGCAGCACGTCCGCGTCGGCGGTGCCCAGGGTCTTGATCGAGCGGACCCGCAGCTGAGGAGGCGCCGCCTATGGGGAGCAACACGTCGAGTGAGACGGGGAAGCGCTCATCTCAGAGCGGAGCGCGGGCGGCGCGCCTCGGTCGGGAGCTTCTTGAGCCGCCGCAGCTGGATCTCGTGGGGCAAGATGTCGTCGAGCAGCATGCGCTTGAGGTCCTCGATCTTGTGCGAGCGCTCGTCGGAGAAGAAGCCCCACTTGGTCTCGAACTGCGTCATGCCGCAGCCGACCGTCCGCATCTCGATCTGGCGGCGCAGCTCCGCCAGCTGCTCGGGCTCGGACTTGCCGCCCAGCGCCCGCTCGAGCTCGGCGGCGGTCTTCACGCCCTGCGCGCGCCACTGGTCGAAGAGCTCAAGCGCGGCGGCGTACCTCTCGACCGCGGCGTTGAGCTGCCGCTGCACCGCCTCCTCGCGGCGCAGCAGCTTCTCCTGGTCGTGAGACAGCACCTCCGCTCGCCCCTCCTTGAGCGCGTCCGGCAGCCTGCGCCGCGCCATCGTGACGAGCGACGAGCGCAAATCGGCGCGCAACCTCCAGAAGAAGCCGACGGGCGGAGCCTCCGCCGGCTCCGCCTTACGCTTGCGCCGGTCGCTGACGACGTCGAGCGGGCGGTCGTAGTCGTGCGCCGCGCGCTGCTGCACCACGCCGGACACGTTGAAGACGCTCATGTTGCGGTAGAACCGCATGATGTAGTCGGCGATGGCGAACTTGTTCTCGACCGCGTCGTTCGTCACGTGCGCGTCGATGGTGCGCCGGTGCGCGTCCTCGTTCTTGCTCCACGCGTTGACGCCGTCCTGGGACTCGAGCTTGTCAGCCAGCGCAAGCTTCGGGTCGTGCATCTTCTTGAGCGCCGCCTCCGCCTGGAGCTTGGCGAGCTCGAGCACCTTGGGCGTCGCCTGCTGGTTGCCCGAGCCAGGCGTCGGCACGCGCGCCTCGCGCAGGACGTCGGCGAAGGTGTGGTCGCCGCATCCCTTGAGCGGCCGCGCCAGCAGCTCGGCGCGCCAGTCGCGGAAGGCGGGCAGCTCCTCGGCGACGGCGGAAAACATGTCGAACTCGGGGTCGAGCAGCCGCGCCGGGTCCGCCACGACCTGCTCCATGCCCGCCTCGACCTGCTCCAGCACCCAGCCCATCTTGTAGAGGGACCAATCGTCGAGCTTGCTGGCGCTGCCGCACAGCCACCGGAGCGGGTCTGAGAAGAGGAAGCGCCACAGCGTGTTGACGCGGAGGAGCGCGGTGAACTCGTTGCACTTCATCACGGTGTACAGCGACTTGTCCAGCACGTTCTGGGATTTAGGGCAGTCGATGTACCCGCGCAGAAAGTCGACGCACGTGACGCGGTTGACGAAGAGGGGCACGCAGCCGTCGAACGCTAGGTCCTGCCGCGACCCGGCCGCCCGCTCGAAGGGGAGGAACATCAGCGCCCGCGTCTTGCGCCACGACTCAAACTCGCGCCCGCGCCCCTTCGCGTACTCGCCCCCGTGGTGGAATTGCTTAAACGCGGCGCGAATCACGCAGCTGCCGTCCGGGTCGATGCGCTCGAAGGAGGAGAACTCGTCCAGTTCGTCGTCGAGCGTCGCCTTCACCGACGCGTTCGCCGCGGCCGCCATGGCCTCGATTATTATGTTGCGGAGGTGCTGCCAGCAGTCGCCGAGGTACGTCTTGTACTTCCGCTCGCGCTCCTCCTCGGTCATGGCGTCCCACGCCGCCTTGCCGACCTTTGCCTCGACGGCGACCATCGCAGCGGCCGCGACCATGCGCCGCGTGCAGCGCGCGCCGTTGCACGTGTCCGTCATGAGGACCGTGCCCTCGCACAATCGGTGCAGGCCGATGTTTTCCGGCGACGGCCCGCCCGCCGCCGCCCAGCTGCCCGCGCCCTTCTCCTTCTCGTGCTGCTCGATCCACGCGGCGAGGACGCGCCGCGAGTAGGACAGGATGCGCTCCTCGATGTGCGCGAGCAGCGCTGCCGACGTGCCGCCGTGCGGCAGTATCGAGAGCCCGCGCAAGCACACGTCCTCGATGGTGCCGTCGAAGTGCTCGAGCTGGAAGTTGCAGCTGAAGACGGAGTTTCCGAACTTGGTCGACTCGTCCCAGCCAAAGGATATGACGCGCCGGCTCGCCGCGAACTTAAAGGCGGCCATCGCCTCGCCGGCGATCGTGACCTCGCCGCGCATCAGCTTGCTTTGGCGCGCGCAAGCGGCCGGCACGCCGTGGCCCGGGCACAGCACGTCAAGCACGTCCTGTATGTTGGCGGAGACGGTGGATGAGGCCACGCCGCGCGCGAGCTGCGCGTGCCGCAGCCCGCGCAGCTCGGCGGACTCGGCCTGCCAGCGGCCGTGCTCGTCGCGCCGCGGCAGCAGGCCGACAATCGGCGAGCAGCCCGGGCGCGGCGACGGCTCGTCCTCGGACTCGGACTCCTCCTCGACCCTGAGCTCCTCGACCCGCGCCTTGAGCTCCTTTACCTGGAGCTTCAGCTCGGGCAGCTTCGCCGCGTCGCCCTCGACGGCGCGCGCCCGCTTGCGCGCCCTCGCCACCTCCGTCTTCTTCACGTCGAGCGCCGCCGCGTGCGCGAGGCCGGCGTCCTCGAGCTTCTGGTTTGCGCGCGCGAGCTTCTTCGTCAGCGTCACGACGCGCACGTAGGACGCGCGCTCGACCGCCGCGTCGAACTTCTGCTTGCGCGTCGCGAGCTGCGCCGCCCGCGCCGCCTTCTGGGCCTCGGAGTAGCCGCGCTGCTGCGCCTCCTTGTACTTGCGCGCGTCGGCCCGCTTACGCTCCGCGCGCTTCTTCGCCTTGTGGAGCTTGTCGGCCTTGTCCGCGCGCTGCGCGCGGCAAACCGCCAGCTCGCGCTCGAGCGCCTCGATCTTCTGGTCCTTCAACCCGATGGTCGCGGTCAGCGCCGCGTTCTCCTCGACCATCGACGGCGCCGAAGGCAGCGCGGCGGCGGCCGGCGGCAAGCCGAGAGCCGCGCGCAAAACTGGGCCGCGCCTGTAGATTAGGTCGGCGACGCGCGTGGCCGCCCACGTGTTGAAGCGCTTCGGCGGCCTCTTGCGCGGCGGCTGCCCGCCAAGCCCGCCATTGTCCGGGTGTTTCTTAAGTCCGGTGTGGTACGAGAGCAAGTGGGCGACTGTCACGTCCTTGCGCGCGCCGCGGCCCTCCCAGCCATCCACCGCCTTCTTCACGGCCTCGCACGTCTCCTTGTGCCACTTGTCGTCTATGAGCCGCTGAAACGGGTCGTAGTAGCCGGCGGGCGCCGCCGACGTCGCCCAGCCCGCCTGCTCATCCGCAGCCTGCGCCGCGAGAGGCGCCAAACCCGCCGCCCATTCGGCGGTGTCCTCGGCGCTGGGCTCGAGAAGGACGATGAAGAGGGCGATAATCAGGACCTCCGTGTCCGTGGCGTCGGCGTGGTGCCGAACGAAGAACGTGTCGCCCTTGGAGGTGATGGGGGACAGGAGTTTCTCTCCTGCGCAGGCGCGTGAGCGAACGTCAGCGCGCCGAGGTCCACTGCGTGTCACTGCACCCGTTGTGGCCGCGCGCACCGGATCGGCCAGAAAGAGCATCGCCAACAGTCGCCTTGAGGGCCAGGGCGGCCCCGGGGAAGCCACCGTGCACCCGCCCGACCTGTGCAAGGTGCTTGGCAGCACTTGGTGGCTTGAGGCGTGTCTCACAGCCCTGGCCGTGAAGCGCCCCCGCCCCGGCCTCCGGCGACCCGACGGCCGCCTCCGCGGCGGCGGCGCCCTGCGCGTCCAGCTGCAGCTCGATCGCCAGGGCCAAGCAGTCCGGGCCCTGAGGCCCCCGAGCAGTGCAAACATCCATCGCTTCCATGCCTCGAGGAGCGATCTACCGGTTCCTCACCCGTCATCGTGACGCCGAACGAAATCACCGTCGGATCGCCTCGAGATCCAGTTTGGGTTTGGGGCTTGGAAAATGAATGTTTTAGTGGACCATTTCCCCCACTAAAGTATGGTCACCAGTAAACGAAAATTCGACTTTGAGGGATCATATCTCAAAAGGCTGGGTGAGAGCATAGCATTATTGTTGTATATTAGGCCGCATAAGGTCAGACTTGACCCCACAAGCATCAAGAACCCGATGCTCCGGCTCGACTGTGCCGGCACACTGCCTCCTCGCGCACGCTGCTACGGCTTTAGCAGGCCGTTGCGGCCCGTGGTGCACCAGAGAGAGAGGTCGACGCGTTGCCCCCGCCGGCGACCCCGCGCGGCTCAGGCCGGCCAGAAGGTGTGTGGTGACGGCACCATGGCAGGAGTGCGGAGAAGAGCTCGCCGAACGCGAGCAGCAGATGGCCAAAGTGTACCAGCGCGAGAGCCTCGCGAGCGGGCGCAGAAGAAGCTCGCCGTGACACGATACCGGGCGGTGGTGGTGCTCTGGCGGCTGTGCACAGTGGGCAAAGTCAGGCTGCAGCAGGGCAGCACGATGGTAGTGCCCTGCTGCAGCCTGGCCTGACATGCACAGGGCGAACAGAGACACTACTATCGTCTGGCGCTCGTCACCGAATCTGGGCGAACTTCGACCGCCGCCACAGCTCGCCACGAGCACGCAGCGACAAAATGTTGACTGTACGGAAGTTGAGGCTGGTCGAGAGGAAGAGGCTGCCGTGCGAGCCGGCAGCTGGCTGGCTCGGCGTTTCTGCCGCGGCGTCTTTTTTCGGCTTCTTCATTCATAGTAGCGTAAGCATGCGTACACGCTACTTTCGTTTACCCACATTATGCGAGTACTAGTATGGGGGGCCGATGATGGTGCCTCAAAGTCAGCCTCCGGAGGCTATCGTGGGGTCGAGCCGGCAGTAGCCGTGACATGTGGTTCCACCACCCCTCGCAGGCTTTGCCTCTGACCGCCACCGTTCCCAGGCTGCCTAATGGGATGGAAAGGAAGGCTGAGCGAGCGTATAGAAGCGTGCTCGACCTCGTCGTGGCAACCTGTACGGCAGCGCTGGTAGGCGCGATGAGCGTCGTGCCACCTGACCCAAGACGGGTCGCAGGCGTCGTACCGAGCGCGTCGAGACCGTGTCCTGATGTGATCTGCACGGGTGAGTCACGTCGGCGTCAAAGGAGCGACGTGTGACCTGTCAGAGCTTGATCTCCGATCTCAGCGGCGTCGAGTCGCCTTCGATGGCGACAGCTAGGATGCATCTCCTCCGTCGTTTTTCGCGCGATGGCCCTTGGGCTAGTTCCATTTCACTGTGGCACAGCTCGCGTTACAAAACCTTGATTTGACCATTTGCGCGAAAAAGGTACATCTCGGTGCCTTCCAGAGGCAGCTGCGACCCCCCCGAGTGGACGGGGGCCCACAGAATCGCGCGGTACGTATTGAGCTCAACGAGGCGCGACAAACGCAACATGACAAGGTAGTCCATGTCTCCTCCATTAAGCAAGTAATAGTGAATACGAAGCTCTCTTAACCAGACGTTAAGGATACTTGTAAGAAGAATCCACGAGCGTTTCTTCCGCCCTTTACCCTCGATCCTATCACAGAGCCGCGAAATCTAAGGGCCGGGCTCTCGACATAGACCTCGAGTCATGAAGGCGCCACACG
>NW_005201176.1:325498-343750 GCF_000372725.1 Emiliania huxleyi CCMP1516 | reverse complement strand
CAGCAGGTGGCGCGGTGTGCCCCCGTCCACTCAGCGGGGTCGCAGCTGCCTCTGCGCGTCCTGTGGATGTACCTTTGTCGCGCGCCGGAGATGACTCGACGCCGCTGAGATCGGAGATTCAAGCTCTGACAGGTCGCACGTCGCTCCTTTGACGCCGACGTGACTCACCCGTGCAGATCACATCAGGACACGGTCTCGACGCGCTCGGTACGACGCCTGCGACCCGTCTTGGGTCAAGTGGCACGACGCTCATCGCGCCTACCAGCGCTGCCGTGCAGGTTGCCACGACGAGGTCGAGCACGCTTCTATACGCTCGCCCAGCCTCCCTTTCCATCCCATTTGGCAGCCTGAGAACGGTGGCGGTCAGAGGCAAAGCATACGAGGGGTGGTGGAACCACATGTCGCGGCTACTGCCGGCTCGACCCCACGATAGCCTCCGAAGGCTGACTTTGAGGCACCATCATCGGACGATGTCGACGAGTTGGGTCGCTCTCGCGGTAGCCAGGTAGCCCCCCATACTAGTAGCACCGGCCATGGCCGCAGGAAGCTCGGGGGAGGGCGCTGGGAGCAACACGGAGCTCCGTTGGACGCGTTTTCAAGATTAGCGTGTCAGAGTGAATTGGAACTAGCCTTGAGAAGCTGGCGCCGCACGCAGGCGGACCTTGTGTATGTGCGGCGAACGCTTAAAAAATGGGTGATCTACGTCACTTTTTTGGAGTAGATCGTGCCGAGCTGGCCGTGACAGCGATTTTGGTAGTTTTTGGCGGGTGTTGCACCACAGACTTTTTGCAACTAGTCAAATGCGCTTAGTTTCGATCCGCTCACAACTCAATTCTATCGACGATGGCAAAAGCAGCACAGCCTCCGGCAGCAGCCTCCGGGCCGCGGGCGTGACGCGCAGAGTCTGCATCACACACTGCGGAGCGCGTGGGGCCGGGAGCGGGTGCGGTGGGGCAAAACTCAGTCGCTCTTTGGTAAGCCCCTCCGCCCCTCCCGGAACTCGGTTTCGCTCCAGCCTGCCGCAGCCAGCAAGCACGCCCGCCGCGCCTCGCTCAACCCATTCTCCTCGGCATACCGCGCTAGCACCTCCCGCTCGCGCGGGTCGACCACGCCGTCCGCAAGCACCGCCAGGAGCAGCAGCCCGTACCTGCGGTGTGAATAGCTGGCGGTCTGCCTGTGTTGGTTGGAGCTCACTAGCTACGGCTCACACTCTGTGGTCGCTGCCTGCCTGTCTGTCCGTTCCGGAAACTGGAGCGGTGGTACCACGCTATGTGTTCGGAGCACCGCGTGAGTACGAGGGAGGCGAAGATGGTGAGTACCGCTGCGTACGGCTGAAGGATGCTGACAGCGGCCTCCTCTCGAGCGCGAGGTGGGAGTACAAAGGTCTGTCTTCGGCTTCTAGCGAGCCCAGACTCGCGTTCCACGTCCTCGTCGCTGCGGACGGCCGCGCCCTCGGCACCGGCCTCTGGCGGCGTCAACTGCTGCTGCTGCTGCAGCGGCGGCGACTCGCCAAACTCCTGCTGCTGCTGCTGCTGCTGCTGCTGCTGCTGCTGCTGCTCGACTGTCGCGCGCTGCAGGGCGGTGAGGCGCTGGTACGCGGTGATGAAGGGCAGCACGAGGAGGCCGATGACGCGCCTAGCATGGTGAGCTCGCCAGCATCAGGCCGTGAATACGGTCTCGCGCCGTGTGGGCGCCTCAGTCCTCTCGAGCGCTAGTTAGAATACAAGCATGCGGAGACATGGCGAGAGGGGAGATATGGCGAGGCGACGCTCTGCATGGGGAGACATGGCGAGATATGGGGAGATATGGCGAGGCGACGCTCTGCATGCGGAGCCTTCCGCTTCTAGGATGACGCGCCACGGCGCCTCGGCAATGTCAACGACGCGGCAGATCTTGCCGCTCTGCGTGTCGACGCGCGCCTGTACAGGCGGGGCTCCGAGAAGGCTCCAGGA
The DNA here is from genome assembly GCF_000372725.1 of Emiliania huxleyi CCMP1516. Lineage (NCBI taxonomy): Eukaryota > Haptophyta > Isochrysidales > Noelaerhabdaceae > Emiliania > Emiliania huxleyi. The sequence goes on along the minus strand of NW_005201176.1, from coordinate 341,798 downwards.
AGGCTCCGAGCGGGGCTGCGGATCGCCGCTCCGCGTAGAGATGGGGAGGGATGGGGGAGGACGGCCGAGGCTGAGGTGCGATAGCTGTCGAAGTTGGAAGACACGGGTCGGCGTTTCCGCATCTAGGCCTCGAAATCTGGGGAGACCTGGGGAGACCTGGGGAGACCTGGGGAGACCTGGGGAGACCTGGGGAGACCTGGGGAGACCTGGGGAGACCTGGGGAGACCTGGGGAGACCTGGGGAGACCTGGGGAGACCTGGGGAGACCTGGGGAGACCTGGGGAGATCTGGGGAGACCTGGGGAGATCTGGAGAGATCTGGTGTCGACGCCTGCGAGAGGCCACGGCCGAGCGGGAAGGGCGCGTCGCCTGTGGACATGTCTCGGACATGTCTCGGACATGTCCTGGACGTGTCCTCAAGCCCGAAGGCCGCGGTCGCCGCACTGGACGTGCCACTCCACGCCCACTGTGTCCTCGCCCTCGGCGATGGAGTCCACCTACTCAGAGTGGTCAGCGACTCTTCGACATCAGGACGCAACGCCCACAGCAGACGCCGAACTGCTGAGCGGCACGAAGGTAGGTAGGTAGGTAGGTGTTACCTCACACTGTCTAGGCAGAGACAAGGAGGGCCCCCGCACACACGAACCCACACATACAGAGAGGGACGAGTGCACGCATTGGGCATCAGAGAGCCATAAGTGTCTGTTGCTGAGTGTTTGGCCTGAGCGGCACGAAGGTGAGGGCCCAAAGGACCGGGGGGGTCCCAAAGGACTGGCACTGCACTGGGAGCGCTAGGCATCGAGGCACGTGTCTCGGTAGTGTCTCGGCAGTGTCTCGGCAGTGTCTCGGAAGGTCTGGGAAGTGTCAACCTCGAGCGTGAGCGGCGGCAACAGCGACGCAAACGGAAGCCCGTCTAGTAGGCGGCTGCTCACAAAGGCAGGGTGGAAGCGTAGGGCGCCTGCGTGCAAGGCCAGCCGTCAAGAGGCGCGCCGTGCGCCGCCTCCCCTCCCGCCGTCGGCACGCCGCGCCGCCGCCGCCGCCACGCCGGCCACGTGTCTCGGAAGTGTCTTCAGAAGTGTCCGTCGGACTGGGGCGGGGAGGCGCGCGCCGATGAAGGCCTCCTTGCCGCGGCAGACGGTGGCGGGGCCGAGGAGGAGGTCTTCGTAGACGCAGTCGTCGGTCAGGAACGAGCCGACGCACGCCGCGTCGCGCGCGTTGAACGCGGCGTACAGCCCGCGGATCGCGCGCGCGGGAGTGAGCTCGCCCGCGGGGAGGTCGTCCGCGTTGAAGACGGGACCGGTCGTGGTGGCGAGCGAGGCGTCGGCGTAGCGCTCGCCCGCGCCCTCGAGCCCGTCCGGCCGAATGGAGCCCACCCGGACCCGGAGGCTCGCGGCCGAGGCGCCAGCCTGCCCTGAGGGCGGAAGACTGGAGATCTCGTCGGATGACCCGGCCGCGACGCGGATGCGCTCTCGCAGGCTATCCATCAGATGCTCATCGTCAGTGGCGTCCGATGCCATGCGGACGTTGAGTAGCAGCCTGGGCGCCGGGCGCCCCTGCACGGGAGAGACGCATAATGGGCTCGCCGTGAGAGCGAACATGGAAGAGCAAAAAGTCTAAAGAAAAAACCAGGCGCCGGCACAAAAGAATTTTACATACCCGATAAATGGGGCGTAAATGGCACAAAAATTCCTGTTATATCTCTCACAGCTGACTGGACCTGCTGGGGGGAGAGCTCTCACTCACCCGTGCTGGCTAGTGCGAGAGCGACACTTGCTTGACACACTGCCCTCGTCGAGACCTCGAGAGCTACAAAAAGGAGCGTGCTGATCTGAGCGTGCCCCCCAGCCCGGCGGGCTCTCTGCCCTGCACCCCCCACCGCCAGCAGCACACACCTCTCCCCGACCGGCTGTCATGCCAGCCGTCGTCAACGACCCCGCGGCGTGGGCGAAGCTCGTCGGCGCAGCGCGCTCAGGCAAGGAGGGCTTCTTCGCCTTCTACTCGTCGGTGGCTGACGCAATCACCACCAACGTCTCCCTGATGACGCTGCCGGTCGACGACCACGCGATTGTGCGCGGCCACGCCGTCTTTGACACCTGCTCGCTCGCGGAGGGTCGGATGTACCGCCTCCAGGTCCACCTCGACCGCCTTTTCGCCTCTGCGGCTTCGGCGCGGCTTCCTCTCCCCTTTGGCGGGGACGAGGCGGCGAACCGAGAAAGGATCACCGAGATTGTGCGCGCCACGTGCGTCGCGTCGGGCCGGCGGAGCTGCGACGTCCGCTTCTGGCTGACCGCCGGCACCGGCAACCTCGGCGTCACTCCCGCCGGCTGCACGCCCTCCCTCTACGTGCTCTGCTTTGGCGGTCTGCCACCACTGCCAGGCTCCGAGGATGCGGACACGGTCGGCATCTCGGAGGCGACTGTGCCGGAGAGCGTGGCGCCGTCCTCTCGTCGGCCGCGCGCTCACCTGCGGAGACGGCGTCTTTCACGGCGGCTGTCTGAGCAGGAACCGCTCCCCGAGATCGCACATCACGCCTCGCGTGTCTGCCCCGCGTGTGTTCCGCGTGTGCGTGTGCCCCGTCGCCTGTGCCAGGACGGGTGTCTCACTGACTTGCTCGACAATTTCCTAGACACTCGCTAGACGCCTCCTCAAGGCTCGGGCGTCTAAGCAGGTGCCGCTCAAGCCGGCCGCGCTCGCCGAGCTCAAGTCGAACAACTACCTGCTCAATGCGCTGTGCATGCTCGCCGCCAAGGAGCGGGGAGGCACGTACGGCATCGGCGCCGCCACCATCGCCGGCGTGCTCGAGTTTGGAGTGGCATCCCCTCACCGCGGGCGGGCCGTGAACAGGCGTCGACGGCGCGGGCAACGTGCTGGAGTCGTGCGTCCTCAACGTGGCGATCGTGGACGGCCACTCGGTCCTGCGGACACCGCCCTTCCGCCGCGTGCTGCGAGGGACGACGGCGCGGCGCGGGGGGGGGGGGGGTGTGGCTCGCGTCGGAGAGATGAATTCACTCACAATGAGACGGTCCACTACAGGTGCGTCGCGCGATGGAGCTCGCGTCGGAGAGATTAATTCGCTCACGGTGAGAGGATTCATTAAGGTGCGTCGCGCGATGGAGCTCGCTTCGGAGCACCTTGTGCCGCGCGGCGAGCTGGCGGGGGTCGTGCAGGCGTTTGGGTGGTGTCTGTTGCCTCTGGTCACGGCCTCTCTGCACCCGCCTCTCTGCACCCGCGTCTCTGCAACCGCCTCGTACGACTCCGTCTGCTGAGTGCCTATTCACAGCTCGCTTTCACAGCTCGCCCAGCTCGCTTGTTCACGGCTCGCTGGTTCAGTTCACAGCTCGCCGGTTCACAGCTTGCCATTCACATGCAGGGCCCGCTCACCGTTGCCGACCTCCTCGCGGCGAGGGAGGTCAGGGGAGATGCCGCCGAGATGTGGTCGTAGTACCGAGATGCAGCCGAGGTGCAGCCGAGGTGCAGCCGAGGTGCAGCCGAGGTGCAGCCGAGGGGCGCTCGAGGGGCCGCCGAGGCTTCAAAGAGGTCAACGAGATGAACAGACCGCCTCGAGGAGACGCGCCCACCCTTCCCTCCCCCGCCTCCCTCAGGTCTTTCTTCTCGCCGGCGACACGCACGGCTACCCCGTCGTCCGGCTGGATGGCGAGCAGATCGGCGACGGGAGGCCGGGCCCGGTCTACGCGGCGCTCAAGCGGCTCCTCCTCGAAGACGCCGCCACCGGGAACGCGCACCACGAGCCGCTGCAGGCGGGCGGCGCGTAAGGTAAGGTAAGGTAAATTTCTCCACACACACAAAGTGGTCGTCGGGGGGGAAAGGGGGGCGACCCTCGGCGTCGCATCTCCACAAAAAAAATTGCTTTAGCTAAAAGAACGGGCACGCATAGTCTCCCCCCTCCATTCTCTCCCCCCCTTGGCGCGGGCGCCCCACTCCCCCCAGCCCCTGTATCGCGTACTAGCTGTGGCTACCGTGTAGGCCACACTTGCGTCGCCGGGGGTTCCCTGCCCAGGCGCCTAGGTGGGAAGCTGGCCGCCGGTCCTAAAGACCCATCGACCAGGGTTTGCTAGATCGCGCGGGGTGAATGAGTGATGAAGTTAGTGCCTTGGTGTCCGTTCCCCATGGTGGCTTCCCCTGGTCTCTAGCGACCATGAATGAGAGCTCTCACTCCCAGGGTACTCCCGCGTATCTCGGCTCCCTTATCCCCCCCCTCATCCCTCCCCTTTCTCTCTCCGAGATGACCCGTGCTCTACGTGCCAAGGGTCGGTCCTCAGGGGGGGGGGAATTGGCGATGTGTCATCGTGGGTTGTTTGTCGATGGACGCCCAACAGTTTCGATTTCCCTCCTTAGCGCCCCGGGTAGAGCGTGGCCTCCCCTGGAGCCTGCACGCCCGTTCTGTCTAATAAGCCCAGGGTTCAGCTTTCCAGTTGATCCTTATCGGACTGGTGAGTTCCGTCTAGCTGTCAGTGTGGCGTCGCAGGGAGTCGTTGGCGGCGGTGCTACACACACTATGCCTGGATTCGTTCTCTCCAATCTCGCATCTCCACACCCGGAACACGGGGGCAGGAGCCCCGCGCACGGCATTCAAAGTGCAAGCACTGGCCCGGTGCACGTGGGTTAGCAGCCTGCCCCTCCCTCCCGACAAACCAACTCCCGCACAACAGGTCAACACACAATCGCACTCTGGCCATCGAATGACTCCGAATGACTCACTAAAGACAGAATCTCCGCAGACAGCCAAAACGGGCCGTGCCGCGTTTGTGGTGTCCTCTCAAGCACTAGCATCCGGGCGCCGCACTCGAGTGGACGGGTCACATCTGTGTGGGCCCAGTGCGCACTAGGCGCATATGCTAGTGCTATCCTGCCCTATGGGAGGCAGAGGGATGGGGGGAGGGGGGGGGGGGGGGCAAAGGTAAGGTGGGGTGAAACTGGGGAGGACCTCAGAGATCCTCCATGGGGGTGGGGTCCGGCTCGAAAAGGTCAAAGTGGACGCCGGTCCCGCCATCGCCGCCGACGCCGTCGCCCTTGTCCGCCTCGGAGGCGGAGGTCGTCAGGCGGGGCGTCTCGCCCGTCGCGAACCTGCCGCCGAACACGGCGTCGGCCGGCGCCGAGGCGCCGGCAGCCGTGATCAGGTCGGCGATCTTTCGGTCCCTACAGGCCGCATCAATTTTGCCGCGCCGGGACGGCTCGTAGAGCTCGTTGGCGAGCCAGTCCCGGGCGACCTTCGTCGCAACGGAGCCCAGAGGGACCGTGGCTTACACCAGGTCGCCGAACCCGCTACCCCCCTCCCTCGGAGGCAGCGAGCACTCCCTTAATGTGGGTAAACCATAGTACCGTATACGGTACTATGAACAGAAGAAGCCCATAAAAGTCGCCGCGGCAGTCCACGCCGAGCCGGCCTGCTGCCGGCTCGCACGGCAGCCTCTTCCTCTCGACCAGCCTCAACTTCCGTACAGTCAACATTTTGTCGCTGCGTGCTCGTGGCGAGCTGTGGCGGCGGTCGAAGTTCGCCCAGATTCGGTGACGAGCGCCGGACGATAGTAGTGTCTCTGTTTGCCCTGTGCATGTCAGGCCAGGCTGCAGCAGGGCACTACCATCGTGCTGCCCTGCTGCAGCCTGACTTTGCCCACTGTGCACAGCCGCCAGAGCACCACCACCGCCCGGTATCGTGTCACGGCGAGCTTCTTCTGCGCCCGCTTGCGAGGCTCTCGCGCTGGTACACTTTGGCCATCTGCTGCTCGCGTTCGGCGAGCTCTTCTCCGCACTCCTGCCATGGTGCCGCCACCACACACCTTCTGGCCGGCCTGGGCCGCGCGGACTCGCCGGCGGGGGCAACGTCCTTTAAAGTCTCGACAATCACTAAGCTGCTTATGTGGCACCGCAGAGGCTCCCTTGGGCGCACTGGCACTAACACAGGTACTTCTTTTTTTAATGTCCCCAGGCACTAAAGTTGGAGTCGGACTCGTGGCGTAGCTGCGCGTGCGGGCAGTCCGTGCGCTCGGCCTCGCTCGCGGCCGCGCGCTCGCCGGCCTCCTTCGCCCGGCGCGCCTTCTGCCGGGTCTTCTTGGCCCTGCGAGCCGCGGCCTTTGCCGCAAGTTGCTCCTTGGTGAGCTCCTTCTTCTTCGGCGCGGTGCGCTCGATGTACGAGCGCTCCGCCGCCTGCACCGACTCGCGGTCGCCCGCGGCCTTCTCGTGCTTCAGGTCGACCTCGATGGTCGCGTAGCCAGGCTTTATCACCCTGACACAAGACGCACCGAACAACCTTGCGACACTCACTGCGTCCTCCAGTTGTGCGCGATCGGAGCTATTCCAGGGTCCGCTGCGCCTCCCCGGCAGCACGACGGTGGCCGGCGCTTGCGCGCCAGCCCCGTCCGCCGCCGGTTCCGCGGCCGCGGTCCCTGTCATAGCTACGCGCGCCATGGGGCGACGTGCCAGCACAAAGGGCGGCGCGTGAGATCGACCTGCCTGAACTAAACGGCGAGTTCCATTGCAAGACCGGGTCTCGTTGCGCACACTCACCAAGTGGGGTATGAAATAAGGATTTTACAACAAAATAAGGAACAGAAGCTAGAAAAGGTAAGTACCGCGGACCGCGGTGAAGTGAGCTTTTTACGCAGGACCAGGAGCCTGCAGCGTGCAGGACCAGGAGCGCCAGCGGCGCCGCCAGGGCGCAGGGGCAAGGGCCACAGCGCACAGGCTCAGGCGCCCGCCCCGGCGGTTAACGAGAGCGCTGCGCTCGTTCACCGCCGAGCGCTCGTTCACCGCCGGGGGCGGGGGGGCGGGCGTCTGGCGGCGTTGGAGAAGGAAGGCCTCTGCGCTCTGGCTCCGGCCCCCAAAGCCGCGGTTGCCCGTGTTTCGGATGAGCTCGGGCTGGCCGCCAAAGAACTCGTGGCCGAGCACGACGTCCATCGATTCCACGTCACATCCAGACCCCCCCCCCACCCCCACCCCTCAGATCGGATCACGGATCAGGCTGAACTGACATAAGGCGCGTACGCCGCCTGAGGTCCCGTGCACACTAGTTCTCACACACAAGAAATGCCGTCCCCGGACGGCGACGGGTATTGACGGGCTCTCGATGATTGCATGCTGGTTCTCAAGCATGAAAGTTGCAATGAATTTCGCGTAGGGCCCTTAGGGGCCTAGAGAACACAACCCCCTCTCTCTTTTCTCCCAGTAAGCTAAAAGTACGACAAAACTCCCTCGCACAACACTTGCAATGAAATGCGCCGTGCTAGCGTCTCTGCGCGCGACGCACCGATCTTGATACATGTCCATGTGCAGCGGCGAACTCATGGTGGCATTTACTCTGCTATTCACCACGGCCCACGCCGGGGGGGGGGGGACACGTGTGAACACAGTGTGTGTGAATTCAGGACGAGCAGCGACCCCGGCTAGTCGCCGACCACACCCACAAAGAACCCTGCACAAACATCGCAAGGGCGGGGACCTGTTTTTTTACCCATCTCACAGTAGAGAGGTTTGCGTTTTTATTTATTTATTTATTTATTTTGCATCTGCATCTGGGGGGGGGGACGTGCGTCTCAACATGGTCAGTCCAGCCTTCCCAGACCACATGGCCGACCAGACCCCATGCACCGCATCCGAGGCCAGAACCGACGACGCTGAGCGATCCGAGGCGATCACTCCCGCTGCCTTCTACGCCGCCGCCGCCGCGTCCGCTCTTGGCTTCGGTGGCGGCCGCAGGACTGTGGCGACAGCAGTCGCTGCCAACAAGCTGGTCTGCTCGAAGGACTACTACAGTCCGTTGACTGGACACCTGCTCCCGCACCTGCACCTTGTGCACGAGGCGCTGCGGCCGGGGCGCGGCGGTCGGCGCCGGCCGGCCGTCTGGCTTGCTGGCGATTCATCATTCGACAACAAGGCGTGGGTGCCTCACGACTGGTCGGCGGCACGCAACGGCTACGAGAACGCCTTGGCCGGCCCGATGCAGGAGGACGTCTGCTTTCATGTCAACGCGGAGCTGCAGGCGCAGGGCCACGGCGGGCCCGAAGGCCACTTCTGCGTCAACGCGGCGGTCGAGATGTCCCTGCTCTACGCGCGCGGGTGTGGGCTCTACGCGCAAGACGAGTTCCTTCGCGACCACCTCGAGGAGCAGGACACCCTGCTCGTCTCGGTCGGAGGCAACGACATCGCCCTCCAGCCCCTCCTCGCCACGCTCGCCAACGTCGGCGCCCTCGCCCTCACACCCGAGGCAGCGCCGGCCGGAGAGCGGACCCGCCGTGCAGACAGCGTCTTGCGTCTCACGTGCGCTGTGGGGTTGAATAGGCGTGCCTCCGGCCCGAGCGCACCTGCGCCTGCCCGCTGGACTGCCCCTTCGACGCCGACCACGCGACGTGCGGGACGGCCGCCTGCCTGCGGACGGGCTTGGCGGGGTGGCCGCTCGGGCTCGGCTACATCGTCGACCTCTTCCGCAACAAGGTGGAGAGGTACGTGCGGCGGCTGGTCGGCAAGACGCGGCCGCGCAAGGTTCTCGTCTGCATGATCTACTACCTCGACGAGGCGCCGCTCCCCACCACCACACGCGCAACTTCCTACTCGAGTACTCCGGCACGCCCCCGCTCGCCCCGCAGGTCGCGTGCACTCCGTACGGCTGGGCCGACCCTGCCCTGTGCTGCCTCGGCTACAACTGGGCGCCCGCCTCCAACCGAACGCCTCCCGGCGGTCGATCCACCGTTCACACCTTTGGCTGTGGACAGGCGCCCGGCCGGCTGCAGCAAATGATTCGAACCGTCTTCGAGCTCGCCACCAAGAAAATCCGCGTGCCGGGCGAGCGAGCGCCCCCCGCAACCATTCCAAGTCGCACGTAACGCCTACTCACGCTCCGACAATGAAATAGGCGTCGCAGTGGTCGCTTTCCCGCTCTTCGAGGTGCTCGACGGAAAGACGAGCTCCGACTACCACTCGCGTGTCGAGCCCTCCTCTGCGGGCGGCCGCAAGATGGCGCGCGCCCTCGTCAAGTGCGCAATGGCGCCACTCCAGCCGGCTCCCCGCCAGCCGCCCGCTCCCCACCTCCAGCCGTGGGTCGAGACCCCCCGCTCACTGAAGGTGCCCACGCCGCCGGAGCCGCGCGAGATGGAGCGCGAGAATGCTCAGGACGACGGCGACACGGACCCAACGTGCTGAAGGTCCGTATGTCTGCGCCCAAGAGGCGGATTGAAGCGATTGCTCGCCAATCCTCGTCGGGTCTTCAGTCCGCTCCCGTCAATAGTCGGGTGTGTACAGTATTGTGTGCATGTGTGCGGTGTACTATATGTGCTCCATGTGTGGACGCTGTGGCCTCTGTAGAGGGGGGGGGGGAGAGGGAGAGGGAGAGGGAGAGGGAGAGGGAGAGGGAGAGGGAGAGGGAGAGGGAGAGGGAGAGGGAGCGGGAGAGGGAGAGGGAGGGAGAAAAAAGAAAGAAAGAAAACAGACAACCCAAGGGAGGGATGGGAGAACGGCACGCCAGGGAGGGAGAGGGAGAGAGGCGACTTGTCATCCGATTTCTTTTGCGAGAGGCTTGTATCTCAAGAATTCTTTTGCGAGAATTCTTTTGCGAGTAGCGTCAATAGGGGTAGCGAACCAGAAATCAAGAGCCGAGTGGCAATGAAAGAGGTCGACGTCGCCGCGGACCTCGAGGCTACTCTTCCCAAAGCGGACCTCGAGGCAACTCTTCCCAAACTGCCTCCGCTCCCCTCGCCAACGAGCACTGGTCGCAGCCCAACTTTCGGCATAGCCCTCGTGATCGTCACCTTCGCAGCGTTTATCGGCTTCACCGCCCTCTCGCCATCCGGCCTGCGACTGTATCTCCTCATCTGCACCCTCGTCGAGACCGGTGTCGCGCTGGCATGCGTGTGGATCGTGGTGTACGTGGAGCCGCCGCACATCCAGCGCACACCGGAATCCACGCTTCCCATCCCGCGAGAAGTGGAGACTCGCTTAGCGGCGGGCCAGACGACTGAGGGCATGGAGAATGTGAAGGACGAGTCGGGTCGGACGTTTTGTGTGCGCTGCCTCGTCTGGCGGCCGAGCGGCGGCGTCGAGTCCAAAGAGGACACCATTTTCTGGCGGCGGCGCGCGAAGCGGCAGACGGCGCATCACTGCCGCTACTGCCAGCGCTGCGTAATTGGTCACGACCATCACTGCTCGTTGATCGGCCGCTGCATCGCGGGCGAGGGGGGGGCACGAGGATCGGTGAGACTCCACACCTCTCTCGCGCGCCCTGCGGATCTGCTTCCCACACGCCTCCGTTCGCGTCAACAGGGCAATCTCAAGTATGTCCAGCTCGGCTTCGCGATGGCAGGCCTGGCCTTCCTCACGGTGTGCGTGGCGCTGGCGGGCACGGCCTTCACTTCTTGACGCCAACGGGGCGCGGGGAGCTGCTCCCCGTATTCCAGTCCGCGTCCACGCATGCCGGCTGCGACGCGCGGAGAGCAGAGTCTCTGGTCATAGTCCCGATCCCCGTGGTGCCGGAGCGGGGCGGGAAGCGCGATAGCCTAGCGAAGTAGCGATGGAGCAGCACAGCAAATGAGCCTAGCGTGTAGTGTATAGGGAGGAGACCGGAGAGCATGCACAAACCCACACGACAGGTGTCGACCCTCCTGAGCATATCCTCACACGATATAGCTTGTGCACTGATAGGGTCGATACCGCATGGTACGGGACCCTATGAACGCTATCTAAGTGAGAGAGTCCTGACGAGACGTGTCGTATATCGATTGTCGTCGGGGACTCGGGAGACGGAGAGCGAGAGAGCACCGCGGGGGAGGGTTTATAGAGGTAGAGAGCCGTAGGCGGTACCAACCACTCTTCCGGTTCCCCGCACGGGGCACGGTCCCACGGAATTCGTATTCGAGGAGATTAAAAATTGAGGAGATTGGCCGTATGAGCAATTCAACCGGGCTGATTGTTTTCGCTGTACTCTATGTAAACTCAGGCGGAGATAGACTGAAGACAGCCAGATAGATGCCACAATCTGAGAGAGATGTTTAAGAAGGAAGTCTTCCTTCTTAATCTGTGGGTCTAACTAAAGCCGTCCCCCCCTAAACACAAAACACACAACGTTTTGCCGTTTGTCGTAGCTCCACAACATAACCACCACAGCACTCGAACTCGTTGCCGCACTGAACACGTTGCCCCAGGACGACATCTGACCGCTCGGCTGTCTTCACACTTTTTTCTGTCTCCATCCATGACTCTTTGCTCTTGTCTCTGCATGTTGCCGGTTTGTACGTTTGTTTTGGCACGTCCCCGGGTGTCGTACTGTGTGTTGTGTTTCGGTGGTACATAGAAGGTGAACACAGAATAGCCAGGCTCTCGCGGCGGCCCAATGGGGGAGGCGTAGACGCCGATCCGATCCGCGAGAGATCTCCGCGCGTCAAGTTGGTGTCGGCAGAGCGCAGACGGGAGATATCTACTGTAGACGATACCGTTATCCGCTCGCTCTCCCCGTCCCGACTGCCCGACTGCGCCTCTGGCGAGTATCTCTGCGACTCCACCCCGGGCGCGCTCGCAAACGGACCCGCAACAGCACCGATATTTTTAGACGGCGCGGTCGCGGCGCGCGCTCTCTCTCCTCGCACGGACAGTTTCAGTTCTGCTCACTTGACGCCGACAGTAAAAAGAGGCGCCCAGACCCCACGACATAAGACACAGTGTGCACGCGCGACGGCGCTGCGCGGGACGTGAGAGAGATCGAGGGACAGATAGAGCCGCGCGAGGCGGAGAGTATACTCGCACCGATAGCCCCCGCGCCTCCAAGACTCGAGGGACATACGGTCAGGCGCGGCGCCACCCGCCGACCTGCTGCCGAAGCGGCAGGACCCCTAGAAGCTGGCAAACTGCGCTCCCGCGACAGCGATTGTGGGGACTAAGATAATGAATTTCGGGTACCCGGGGCGGCGTAGCCTTCGTCGACCGCGCTTCGTCGACCTCCCCCGCCCATGCACCTCTTTGCCGTCTGCGCCATCGCGCCTGCGCACGGCACAGCGCCGCAGCTGCAGCGCTTGCGCAGCGCAGCCTCAGATAGCAGGAGGCGGCAGCTGGCGGCGGCCGCTACGTCTGAGGAGCTCGGCGTGGCTTGGCTGTGCAACCAGAGCGCGTGCGAGGAGACCAACATATTCCTCGCGTCGGAGCCCGCCGAGGCCGATGGTGTCGTCTGCGAGCTGCAGAATGGCCTCACATTCGGCGACGGCTCTCCTGTCTGGGCGTGCGGCAAGGTGGGGCCGAACTCGCCGCTGCTCTCTCACAACCCGCCGCCGCCGCCGGCGGCGGGGCGATCTGCTCCTCCGCGGATGCTGCACGCGGCTTCGGCCGCACCATCACGGATGCAGTCGCCTGCGCTGTCAACTCGGTCGCGCCGGCTGGCGGCAGCAGCGGACGACGGCGAGCTGGCGCCTCGTTCCGTTGCCGCCGCCGCGGCCGCGGGCCTCGGCTCGAACGCAGTCATGTGGGCCTCCCTCTACAGCGTCGCCACTACGGGCGGCGGCCTCCCTGCGGGCCCGTTCGGCGTGGTCGGCCTCGTCGAGGGCGTCTCCTATTTGCTGGTGGTGGGGCTCGCCGGTGCGGCGCTCTACGGCAAGGTTTCCACCGGGTCTGGCCTTCCGTTCCTCAGCGAGGCGCGTGGCGAGCGGCCTGGCGGCTTGCTAGGCGCTGCGGAGGGCCTCTCGTGTCTGTCGGTGGCCGCGGGCGCCGCCGTGCTCCTCCTACTGCAGGCGAGTCAGGGCTGCGTCCCGAACGCTCTGCCCCTAGCCGACTACTCCGACCGGGTGGCCGTGTGCCGCTGAGGCCTGAGCACACGGTGCTGAGACGGAAGCACAGGAACGACCTGTCGGCTGTCGCGCGCCACTGTCTCATCATGTAAAGTACAAAAGCTGAACCTGAAACGACATGCCATATCCACGCGAGTCAGCACAAAAGAGGAGCTCAGATGTCAGAAACGAGAGATCAGACATCAGTGTCTGCGGAGCCGCGAGAGAGATGAGAACAAACTGTTAAAAAACTTTTTGAAAACAGTCTCCCCACATATCGGTCATCCCGCGCTTCATCGCACGTGTCAGTGAGACGTGTGGCCCCGGCGGGACGGTATACGAACCCGGCGGACACATGCAGCCACGCGCCCGCGTTGTCCACTTGTCCTATCTGCTATCTCCCGACCGCTCACAAGGATTACTGGAATAGTATCTCGGCGCGCACGAGAGATGCCGACTCTACTTGATCTCTCTCTGGACTCTGCCGTGGGATAAATAGATTGAGAGGCAGGGCGGGGGCTCAAATTGGACCGACGTCGGCATGCTCACCAGCGAGTGGTTCCGCGCGTGCGGCCCGTCGTCAGCTGGGCCAGTTCCGCCGGCCCCAGAAGAGGGGGGGGGAAAGGGGACGGTTGGCGGGGGAGGAGGAGGTGGGGCGGATAAGCCTCCTCCACGCGAGAGAGCTCAGTGCACATGCGCCGCCGGCAGCCTGCTTGTGACGGCAGGCGAGTGGTCGTCCTCCGCCCAGAGCATCGAGATGGTGCGGCGGACCGAGAGCGTGTTGTGCGACACCTCGCGCGAAGCGACGGCGGGCGGGCCTGCGCTCGCACACGGCCGAGGTGTGGCACTTGAGGTGTGGCCGAGGTGTGGCCGAGGTGGCCGCGATGCAGCCGCGATGCAGCCGAGGTGCAGCCGAGGTGCAGCCGAGATACCGCCGGACGGCGGGCGGGCCTGCTATCTCGACGCGGCCCGTCTCCGGGTTGCAGACCACCTCCGCCTCGTCGGGGGTGAGGTAGCCGTACTCACCGCCAGACGAGGCGGCGGAGCAGGCAGAGTGCTCGCGCAAGCAAAGCGACGGCCCGCGGCCACCGCCGCCGCCTGCGCCGCCGCCACCGCCGCCGCCGGGAATGCTGTCCCGCAAAGGGTTGCCGCACGGCAGCGCAGGCAGGGGCGGCAGCGGCGGCGGCAGCGGCGGCGGCAGCGGCGGCGGCAGCGGCGGCGGCAGCGAATGCGGCAGCAGCAGATGCGGCAGCGGCGGATGCGGCAGCGGCGGATGCGACTGCAGCGGCGGCGCCGGCGGCAGCAGCAGCGCAGGATGGCCCAGCGACGGGGGCAGTGGCGGTCGGGCAACAGGGCTGGGCAGCGGCGGCTGGACAAGTGAGTTGGGCAGCGGCGGCGGCGGCGGAGGCGGCGGCGGTGCGACTGGTTCGTTAGGTGTCGCCGGCCGTCCTGGGTGAGGGACGTGGCTCGTCGCCGAAGTCACCGCACAAGGAGGCATCGGCGCGGGCCACCGCCGGGGCGGAGGCAGACTGGAGGGCGTGAGGCTGATTGGCGAGCGAGGCGACTCGGGCGAGAAGAGCGAGGAGTAGAGCGCCGGCGCCGCGTTGCTCGACCGCCGGCTGCTGCCGCTCGTCGTCGGGCTGCCGAGCGGCGCCGCAGGTAGCACCGTCCTCGGCAGCGTCAGCGGAGACGGCGCTCGCGTGCTGGCGGTCGGTGAGACGGCGGGCGAGGGGGGAGGCGCAGTCGCGTCGGCCGTCTCCGACGACGACTTCCTCGACCGGCGCGCCCGCTGCCCGCGCCGCGCCTTTCCCTCGTCAGACGCGTCTGGCTTTGGGGCGGCAGCGGCGGCGGCGGCGGCAGTGTTGGTGGACCTCGACCGGAGCTCGTGAGCTCCGTGGGCAAACTGGCAGCGAGCCCCGTACGGGCACTTGCCGTCGCGGGCCCAGTTCTCGCACTCGACCGTCTTGTACCGCAACGGGTCCTTTGCACGAGCCGCCGCGGCGGCGGCGCTGGCTCGCGATCCGCGCTTGGCAGACGGGCTGCCGGTCGGCTTCTGACCGGAGCTGGGGCGGTTGGCCTTGCTGTTGCTGTTGGCGAGCGGCTGCACCGCCCGCTGGCCCGAGGAGGGCTTGTTCGACATCGCGGTGGCTCTGGACTGGGTTTGGGGGCGCGTGAGAGCTGAACGGGACGCGTCTTCGACCCGGGAGGGCGATCACAGCGGCGATCTGCGGGAAACCCTACCCCTGCTAGATTCATCATGTTCACTGTCATCAATCATGAGGCACTTAGCTCTGTGCACTCGCCCGCCTCCGCCACACAGACAGGCAAGCAAGCAAGCAAGCTTATTCTAATCTGCTCTGCGAAAAAGAAAGATATTCGGCGGAAAAAGAAAGAAAGAAGATTCCACCTTCGTGAATCGCGAAACTCGTGAACTACATGTAGCGGGGCAGTCGGAGAAGGGGCAACTCCGTGCACTGACGCCTGCGTGGATCGCGTCACACCAATCCTCGCTACCCAACGCGGCCAAAGGATACGGAGCCTGGTATCCACCTGAACCTGAAGAATCCGTGGCCGCCAGCCTTCGGCCCCCCGGCCCCCGGCGAAATTCGCGATCGCGGTCGGTCTGAGGATCCGTCTGAACACAATCAACGAGCCGGTTTAGACCAACAGGGCACGCTCCGCGGCCTCGCATGCCGCCCTTCGACAGCCCAAAGGGGCCTCCAACGGCCGATCTCCACGCCGCCGTCCGCCGGTCTCCTCGCCGGCCCAGCAACGGCGATGGCGTGACGTCTCTCGTCGCAAACGCGGTAAATACAAACCTACTCAGGCGTGGTGGCATGGGCCTCATGGCACCGCCAGGAGTGCATGGGCGCGACGCACGCCACAGCGTGCGCGAAGCGAGGAGGCACCACGCCGAGTCGGCGGTTCACCTCAACTTCATTTCCCTCGCCGCGATTCCGTCGCACGAGGCGCTGGAGCAGTGCATGGAGGGGCGGCAGGAGAAGAAGCGCCGCGTCTTCTCCCCGCCCCCGCCGGCCAAGCGCCACGCCAGCTCCGCCAGCGGCGCCCGCCGACGCGGCGCAGCCTCAGCCTGCGACAAGTCGGAGGAGCAGGAGCAGGAGCAAGAGCTGTCGAGCCTCAAGCTGACCGAGATGGTGCCGCAGCGCAAGGGGGCGTCGCGGCCTCCCTCCAGCCGAGGCGGCTCCGCCGTCTCACTCTCTCGCTGCGAGTCGCGTTTCTCCCTCCTATGGGTGCGACCGCACCGCCTCGCCTCAGCCCGTCTCTCGCCCTGAGCCTGCCTCTCTCGCCCTCCCTGCTGCCTCTCTCGCCCTCCCTGCTGCCTCCCTCGCCCCCCCTGCTGCCTCCCTCGCCCCCCCTGCTGCCTCCCTCGCCCCCCCTGCTGCCTCCCTCGCCTCCCCTGCTCCTTCGCCTTCCCTGCTGCCTCTCTCCTCTCCCCCTCCTCCCGGCTCGCTCCCGCCTTGACCCTGCCCTCTCCCCTCCCGCCGCCGCCCTTGCTACCTCCCCTCCCGCCGCCGCCGCAAAGCTG
>NW_005201176.1:322235-325184 GCF_000372725.1 Emiliania huxleyi CCMP1516 | reverse complement strand
CGGGCGTCGGCCTATAGAATGTGACAGAGCTTCGCGCCGCGCCGCCGCTCGCCCCTCGCCGCAGAAGGTCCTTTCGGCGGCCGGGCCAGTAACGCGGCCGACCCCGCCCCGGCGTGAGGAAATGGTTGCGCTGGCGCACACGTGCACCCGCGCCCGCGCGCCCGCGCGCCCGCGCGGCGCGGAGACGATCGCCCTGCCAGCTTGCGCGGTTGTCATCACTACTTTTGTCACTGTCGGGCGCGCGCCGCGGCGCGCTTGCCGCCAACGCGCGTTTGCCGCCGTCAGCGGGAGAGCGCCGGCTCTGCTCGTCGGCGCGCGCGTACACCGCGAGTAGTTAGTTCATGTCGGAGAGCGTGTAAATCCCATGCCCCAAGCCATGTCCCGTTGAATCATGCCATGTGTGTGACACCTGCGACCTGCGCGGTGTCTGAGAGATGCCCATGTCTTGCCTTTTATCTGTGCACACTTACGTCAGTACGTCCGTCTGCCGGTGTTGATACACTTGAGGTGTCGATCCCGTGTTCGGCCCGTGATGTGAGGTACACATGTATGTACAATGTAGAGGATCCTCTTTCGCTGTGACCTGTGTGTGTGTTGCACCTTTTTCGACCACCGCCGCACCTAGGGTTGCCTAACGTTAAGAGCTGAACAGTGTTGCTAGTGTTAACAGTAACAACAGAACAACAGTGGGGCCCCCCAACAACAGTAGCTAACGTTAGGCCGACTGAACAACAGTAAGGAAAGGCCTGGCAGTGACCCACGACGATCTCTAGTGTCCAGTGCGGGTAATACCCGAAATACCCGGAAAATCCCAGGTATTTTCGGGTTTTACCCGGGTTTTTTGCCATTTTCTGCTTGCTGACCACTGAACAACAGTAACAACAGTAACAAACAGTACGTAACCGAGCATGGGCTGGGGTGAACACTTGAACAACGTTGAGGATTTCAGCCAACACTAGCGCAACTGTTAGGCCCAAAGTTAACGTTAGGCAACCCTAGCCCGCACCGCCACCGGGGGGGCCCGCAACGCCAACGCGGGCCGGGGGGTGCGGGGAGACCCGTGGAGAGGGGCGTGAGCCGTGTCGCTGTCGGGACGGCGATCGGCGTGTCGAGCGTGTGCCCCGCCCCCGTGTGTGCTGTGAGGTCAGGAGCGTGGAGAGCAGTCCGGAGCCTCCTCCTGCGTCCTGAGCGTGAGCCGTGACACCCCCGTGAGCCTGCGACGTGGCACGTGCGAGCAAGCGTGCTCAAATGAGAAATGTGCCTTCCCGCATGCGATTTGCGAATCGAAATAGAGCGTAAACAAAGAAGAAAGAACCGCTCTGGACCTCGCTCTCTCTTACATGTTGTTGGACATGCTGTTACCCCTATAGCTCTAAGCTCACTGCACACTGGACAGGCCCCGTCACATCTCGCCGCACTGCGCAATCACAATCGGCAGCTTCGGCTTGCTGTTCGCGCCTGCAGCAACAAGGGCAAGATGCGGTAAGGTGCGCCTCTCCAATACATGAGGGGAAAGGGGGTGTAGGCAGCCCGCGCATCTCCGCACCCAGACGCGAGCTGGCACCGGCATTCAGAATGCCATGCCAGTTACACGTGGGCGAGCAAAGCGCGATAGGCAGAATGCGGAGGCAAGTGGGGAAGGGGGCGGCGGCGAGCAGGGGGGAGCGGCGGGGCGCAGAAGCGCGGGGGCGGGGGGCAGGGCGGGGGGGCGGAGCGGGCGGGGCGCGCCGACAGTGACGTTCTCGATCTTCCGCACGGTGAGCAGGCCGTCGAGGACCTGCGTGAAATCAGCCGAGATGGCTCCTCTCGGCTCCTCCTCGGCTCCTCTAGTGTCATCTCCTCATCTCGTGTCACCCCTGGCTCCTCTCGGCCAACCTCGTGTAAACTCGGCCCCGCTCGCCTTACCTCGTGCCATCTCGTGTCATCTCGTGCAATCTCGTGCAATCTCGGCCCCTCTCGCCTTGCCGAAGACGACGTGCTTGCCGTCAAGCCAGTCGCAAGCATCGCAGGTGACAAAGAACTGGCAGCCTGCGGGGACGCGTCTCGGACATGTCACGGACGTGCGCGGACATGTCACGGCCGCGGGCGGCGGAAGAACTGGCAGCCGTTCGTGTTCGGTCCGGAGTTTGCCTGGCAAAGGGGAGGGAGGGAGGGAGGGAGGTCATATCTCCCCATATCTCCCCATATCTTGCGCCATGGAGAGCAGCCGGCCTCGAGTGCTTGCGCGTCATATCTCCTCACATCTCCTCACATCTCCTCACATCCCCTCACGTCCCCTCACATCTCCTCATATCCCGCGCCATGGACAGCAGGCCCGGCCCGGTGTGCTTGAGAGTCAGGTCTTCGTCCTCGAACCTGCGGGCGGGGTAAGCAGGCGCGCCATCAATTCTGTAGTGCTGGGGGGAGGAGTGCTGCGGGGAGGAGTGCGGGGGGGAGGAGGAGCTTGCTCGCTGGCGGTCAAGGAGGCGGCCGAGGCGGGGGTGGAGAGAGGCGGCTGCAGGGAGGCGGCGGCGGGGGAGGAGGGGGCGGGCGAGGAGGAGAGCGAGGGCGGCCGCAGCGCTTGATCAATCGTCCTCGAAGCTGCGGGCGGTGCGCCGGCGCGGCGGTAGGGGAGATGTGGGGAGATATGGCTGCGAGGGGAGAGGCCGCCGTGGCTGACAAGGCGGAGTGGTAGTGTGGCTGACATTGGGCGGAGCGGTGGTGCGTGGTAGAGGGGTGGAGAGGCGCAGAGAAGACGGAGAGCGTGGAGTGAGGGTGGGGGTTGGGGTGGGGTGGGGGTGAGGGTGTCTCGACGGTCGCCCTATTAGAGAGAAACAGCCCGGGCTACGACGGCGGGGAGGACGTAGCTCGATGATGACGTGCGAACTCCGGTAAGTGCTAGTAGCCTCAACAAACCAAAGAAGATGAGGAGGGCGGAGGCGGAGGTGGCGGTTGTGGCGAGGGCGCGAT
>NW_005201176.1:320230-321492 GCF_000372725.1 Emiliania huxleyi CCMP1516 | reverse complement strand
ACGGGCAGGCGGCGGCGGCGGCGGAGTCAGGCTCAATGAGACGGTGCTCCATATTTCCGGGCTCGGTCTCCCGGGCGCTGCCGCGGCCGCACTTCCATCTTGATGCGCCCGGCGTTGTGGCCGCCGATGGTGACGTCCATGAAGACGACCGGGTTGCCGTTCTGGAGCCCGGGGATCATCCCGACGCCCGACATCGAGCCGAGGGAGCTGTCGACTGAAGCGGGCGCGTCGAGGGTCGATAACAAAAAAAAATATTGGTTGGCACGCGCCGGGAAATTCTTTTCTCGCGGAGCTCGGAGAGCTCGCGCTGCGGCGGAGGAGGGATGGCAGTGCTCAAGACAGTCGGCGTCGGCGTTTTCGCGATGCTCGCCTTCTACCTCACCTGGTGGATGTGCGTCACGCTCGCCACCAGCTCCCTCCTCTACCTCACATCGCTCGACGCGACGCCGCTGTCCGCAGCGATCTGGGGCGGAGCCGTGCTGCTGCTCGCTGCGGTGCTCTACTACATCTTCTACCCAGAGGGGCAGAAGCTGCGGTCGGACGTGCTCAAGGCGCCCGGGAGCAAAACGCCGCCCGCCGCCGCCCGCGAGAGGCCGCCTGCCTGGCAGACCGCGCGAGAGAGAGCCAAGCTGGAGGTGATCGGCGCGGGCGGCGCGGTGCCGGCCGACGCTGCGGCGCTGACCGACTGGAGCGAGCGCGACGTGCCGGGGGCCGTGCTGCGCTACAAGGGATGACGGCGAAGTGCTCCCGCACCTCTTTTTCCGTCATCAAACCGGAGAGCCGAGCCGACGCGACAGCTACGTCAGTCAGCGCACGCAATCCTTCAGCATGTCGTGTGCGGTATGTGCTGCGTCGCCCCACAATTAGTGTATCTTCTCAATCCGGTAAGAAAGAGTACCTTCTGGTTCAGAGTCGAAGCTGGCAGGTCGACTGGCAGGGAGGATGTCGCTTGTCGGTATACCTTTTAGACCGCTTTACTGATTATACTCTCTCTCTCTTTCTCTCTCGCCCTCTCCAAAGTCCAATATTGTCGCGCGCGCGGGCCGCGGCCGCTGGCGCGTGGCGGGACCAAGTGCGGGACTCGAGGCCGCAAAACACACCTCGCGGACGTCCACGCCGACGGTGGACTCCTTACTTCTGTGCTATGGCCCCCTGCAGCCAGCCACCACGCGCCACAGCAGCCGACTCGCGACTCCGTTCTGAGTATGCCGTTCTGAGGGAGCGCACGCCTCTAGAGTCGCGAGGCTTCGTCGAGAGCAATC
>NW_005201176.1:316413-319523 GCF_000372725.1 Emiliania huxleyi CCMP1516 | reverse complement strand
TGATCTCGGCGTGATCTCGCCTGCAGGTCGATGGCGAGGAGGTCGCCGATGATGCGCACATTCTCCGCCCACGGACTGCCCTCGCCTACTCGCGAACTGCTGATTGGTGAAGGGGCATTCCCACCCTCCGCCCACGGCCTCCCGCGCCCGCAGCGTCACCGGCGCTACGTGACGGCTCGGCTCTCTCAGTGACATCTCGGCTGATCGGCTCAATCTCGGCCCAATCTCGGCTCAACTCTCGCCCGTCTCGTACGTCACCGGCGCCATGTCGAGCACGACCAGCCGCTCGACGCGCTCCGGCGACTGCAGCGCGAGCGCCATCGCAACCTTGCAGGTCAGAGGTGTTGGCGGTGGAGCGAGAGTGGCCGCGCGCTTGTCGAAAGTGTCTCGGAAGGGTCTCGGAAGTGTCTCGGACCTTCCCGCCGAGCGAGTGACCGCAGAGGATGGCCTTCGGGATGCCCTGCTCGTCGAGCAGCCGCCGCACGTCCGCCGCCATCTCGACGAACGACATCGTCGCCGCCTTGTCGCTCGAGCCGTGGTTGCGCAGGTCTACGAGCAGCACGCGCCGCGCAGCGCCCTTGGCGGCGCAGTCGTCACCGAGGCGCGCCGCCCAGGTCTGGAAGTTGCTGCCGGCGCCGAGCAGCCCGTGCAGCACCACGAATGGCGTCTGCGAAGTCGCGGGCCAGCTTCCAGCGTCGGAGAACTGCAGGCCGACGGAGCTTGCCGTCGCCGTGGCAACGGCGGACGACCTGGAGAGGCGAGCGGTGGACGCTACCCAGGTGTGCAAGCAGAGAGTGACACTCGCCGGGGCTAGCATATCCCTCTTGCCGAGCGCCCCGGGGCACGACACGACAGGGTTACCCAGATAGGGGGTCTGTGCGCCACCCATACCGCGTTGGTGTCCCAGTCGTTGGTCGGACTGTGCGCGTATCGTCTGAGCTAAGGTACGCGGCCACACGCGCTGGCGCGCACGGCAACCGGGACTTACGCGCGCGACACGAGGGGCTGCGTACGTGGCTGGGTTCACAGCGATTGTAGGAAGGAAAATGGGAACACTTGACGGTCGCGGCCTTCCGACTCGCGCCTCCGCCTCACCAGGCCGCCTCACTGGCACTATTGTAGCCCTGGCCGGTGCGCGTGCAGAGTTGAAGTTCCGGAGTGAAAATTCGAACGCGTTCTCTCACGGTGACCAAAAAATGTCCACCTCAGAGGCACCTCCGGAGGCAGGCCGCCGCACGCCGGCGACACAGCTCCAGCTGTCGAGCTGACCCGCAGCTCCTCTCAGAGCGGGAACTGTGACGAAAGTTGACTGAGGCGGTTGTCAGGAATCATCATACGGATCACATGGTGGCTCTCTCATGACGGAAGACCGCCCGACCACTCCTGGGTGGCACTGCCACCGGTGTCGCTTGACGTCCTGTCGACAGCGTGCCGACAGCGACACAGACCATGTGGGACGCGTCGAGTATCGACCTCTACTGCTTACCCAGCCTTCGAGTGTATCCTGGTTGTGGTCCCACACCCACTGGTGTCCATCTCAGAGACCGCAGGAGGTCATGAGGGTCGATGGGAGTGCCAACCCCACAATGCCTAAAAGCCCAGCCCAGTATCCTCGCCTGCCACCTCGGGGGAGAATAGCCGCCCTCACCCGCTGGCGTTCATCGAGCTCGGTCGGCGGGGCCCCCGGGGCCTGATACGTGTTTCTGTGCCGGCGCGTATCTTAGCCAAGATACGCGGCCACACGTGCAGAACGCGTATATACAGCGGTACTCGCGCCCCACACGTGCAGCCGCCTACTTGGCCAACAAACATAGTACCGCGTGACATACACGCCCACGCATCGGGATGGGGCATGATGTTCCCCTAGATAGCGCCCACAACGCGTAGCCGCGTATGTCAACATCCCTCTGAGAGAGGGATTTTTAGCAATACCAAACATGAACTCTAACACTCACACGTCATTTGGGGCCTGGAGCCCTGGGTTAGACCCCATGCAATAGGTAGGTAGGTCCGGTTTTGACCGCCCCAGAGGGCCCCGCAATAGGTAGGTAGGTGGTGGGGGGGGGGGGGTAAAAAACCGCTTCGCTCGCGCGGGAGACGCGCTAGCCGCGAACGGGGCCATGCCAGGCGAGTCGCCTGCGGCTGGGACGCCAGCCGAGACGGGTGCGGCGCCCGCGGTGGGTGGGTAGGTAGGTGGGGCACGGAGCCTGGCGATTGGCGCCCGCAATAGGTAGGTAGGTAGGGCGTTTTGGGTGCGAGTCATAGGCCACAGACCCCCTATCTGGGTAGGAGCCGAAGGAACCACTTGGAGTGCAGTTATCAGCCTCACATCCAAGGGCCGGGGAGCTAAGAAGCACACCCAGCGGGCCAGATCGCAGATGATCGGGATTCGGGTTACGGGCTAGAGAGCCCTAGCCCTGGGGGGTGCGCGTTCGCAGGGAAAGGGCCGTAAAGTAAACACGGTTCTCCGAGGGTTGGCTCTGCGCTCCGGGTTTCCCCTAGCAGGGGAACGCCCCCTCTACTGGGAGTTAGTAGACCCCAGACACAGCACGGCGACGCCCTGGAAATTCTTGGGGATTGTTGTTTTTCGTCAAATTCTTTGTCCTACGACGAAAAATTCTTTCTATCGGTCGTATTGCAATACGGGACCCCACGTGACCTGCCCGCCGACTTTCGTTCCGTCCAGTTGAGCGGGAACACACGGCCGGCAGGTCCGGTCCACCTTTCCAGCCTACCTACCCCATATTCCGGGACAGGAGTGAGCAGGATGTTCGGACCTCCCCCCCCCCCATCCCCCTCCTCCCCGGACCGCGGCGCGCGCAAGGCGCGAGACACACTGTCACGGCGAACACGTCGCGGCGCTCGCTTGCTTGCCGTCGCTGGCTGGTGGCTGGGCTTTGTTTGTCTGCCACCCACGCACCCCTTTGAGCACAGAGCAGCCTCCCCCCCCCCCCCGCCAGCATTTCTTTTCCTTCCGGATTTTCTTTTTTGCGATGTAAGAAAGAATTTTACGAAAACTCCCTCGCCCGACACTAGGCACGGGACTGGGGTCTGGCGCGCACTGGCACTAGCACAGGAGTAGCGCGGGGGGCGGCGGGTGTGCGGGATGT
>NW_005201176.1:308011-308872 GCF_000372725.1 Emiliania huxleyi CCMP1516 | reverse complement strand
ACTCGGGTGACCTCGGGTGACCTCGGGTGACCTCGGGTGACCTCGGGTGACCTCGGGTGATCTCGGCGAGCCTCGCCTCCTCGATGAGCTCAAAGGAGTGGTACTCCTGCAACAGCGACCCGAGCCCAGAGTGGAGGAGCAGCGAGCGCAACAACCCGTACTTTGGGCGCGGCAGGCGCGTGCGGCTGAGAGCGAGTAGCCCGCCGACGGCGCCGAGGAGGAGGGCGCGCAGGCGCCGCCGCCTTGCGGGCAGCCGCAGCGCGGCCGCCGCGAGGGCGGGCAGTGCCGCCGGGATGAGGTAGAGGAACTGCAGTCCTGTGGTGACTAGCGCCGCGGCCGCCTGTGAACAAGAGGAGACTCGTATGCAGCGCGCGAGGTCCGCACGTGCGCGTGCACACTCACATCTGCAGCACGTGCTGGCAGAGGAGGAGAGTAGCACGCATCACGCACAGGGGCCATGCAGAGCTTGGGGCGGCAGGCTCCTCGCCTGCAGCCGGAGCTGGTGCGCCGCCCCGCCGGCGGCGGCGAGCAGGCGCGGCGCGACCACCGAAGGGAGGCCGTGGCGCCACCGGCGGTAAGCCTTGTGCAGCGCGAAATGCGACGCGAGCCAGCCGACGGAGAGGGCGGCGTCGGCGGCGGTGACGAGCTTGCGGGGCAGCATCGCGGGCTGGTGTAGCTCGGGGCGGGTGGAGAGGGTGGCGCGCAAGTAGAGGGGCGTGGCGATGGCCTTGGCGCCGACCAGAGAGAGGAGGCCGCACAGGCGGAGCAGGCGGAAGGGGTACGAGGAGAGGGGCTCGCCGAGGTGCTCCAGAGCCTGCGGTGTGAGTACGCCAACATGATGGCGGGAGGGCGGTCTCGTGC